>NC_134735.1:1360000-1600000 GCF_049634645.1 Pelodiscus sinensis
TTATCCTGCCACTCAGAATGAGCCTTGGCATGTAATATACACTATGTGTAAGGTGTCCCTCTTGTGACGGAGCCAAACCGTCCTACGCGATCCAGCCACCCAGAGGTCTAACAAGTCATTCCAGTCACTACTGTGCCATCGAAGCAAGCAGTCGTGTGTCTCTCATTTCCGCGGAGTATCCTTGGAGCTTTGTTTTGGTGCCTTGTTGCACTGACTCTGCAAATGTTCAGAGGCAGAACCACACTCCTGTGGCCAAAGATGTGACCCCACAACAGATTATGGCTTCCCTGCTCATTTATGCCGACAGCACACGTGCTCTCAGACAAGACGGCTACTTGCTCTTTACCATACAGGGTCAGTCGATGTCACCAAACAGTAGAAAATGTCATTCTGGAGTGGGATCATGGGTGGGAAAAAGAATCTAATGCACTAAGGCCAAGTCTACTCTGGTGGGAAAAATCAATGCAAGATGCACAATTCTGGCTACGTGAATTGCATAGCTGGAGTCGATGTATCTTGCACCGATCTTCTGGGGCGGCCCCACAACAGGAGGTCGGTGGGAGAAACACTCCCCTTGACTTCCCTAACTCCTTGTAACAGCAAGAGCGAGGAGTGCAGTGCCAATGAGGGTACGCTCAGCGTTTGATTTAGTGGGTCTTCCCTAGACCCACTAAATCAAATCCCAGAGAATGAATTGATTGCCAGAGTGTCAATCCTCCAGCAAGTGGAGACGTGGCCTAAAATTCATGTATCCGTTCCTGTACCTGACTCCTTGTCCACCTGAGTGGAGATCCTCTATTAGACTCAACAGGCCACCCTGGTGCATGCAGATTTGCTGCAATCCTGCACTGGCTTGGCTTCTTCCTCACCCTGTGACAGTGAGTATCATCGCAGACAGTAACTCCCAGTACACAAGTGCCCACAGCCAGAGTGCTACAGCCCTAGCCTCCCTTACGGCAGAGACTGATCTCTGGTTATAGAACTTGGGCAGCAGGTTCTGCCATCTGCACCCGAGAGAGCTCCTGTGAATGTGATTCATGTCTTCGAGAATGTTTGGGTTAATCTCCTAAAAACGCACTTTGTTTGCTGAATGAGTACGTTATGGAAACAGCCTGATGTTGCCATGAGTACGAGCCCCGGCACACAAAGCAGCAGTGCTCTGAGTCGTTATCCCTGGAAGCCGGGCGCTTGTGCAGCCACTCCGGAGAAATTCCAGAGCTGCCCAGCTGACGAGCAGAGCACACACAGCTGGGTTTTATGTTTCTGCTTGTGGTGCACATTCACACATGCCTCAGTGCACATAAATTTATTCTGCACATGGATGAAAAAGTTTATCAGGAACGTTGTTTGAGACCCCTGATTTAGGCCAAGAAGTGAAGGACAAAGGCAATGTAAATAAGCAGAATATTATCTGCAGTTGAATGGGGTAAGGGTAAACCCTCTGGGAAGGCCATGTGGTCTGTTGGCCTGAGCGCACAACTGGGATACAGGATGTCTGGGTTTCCAGGACTCTCTGCAGCCAGTGACGCATGGGGTGTGTTTCGTCCTGGCTGGAATTCCCTTGATTTTTAAAGAAAGCAAGGAAGGACAAAACATCCCGGCTTTTCCTCTCTCTTTTTTTTCTTAGACAGACTCCGAGTCTCCTTGTGCACGGCACCTCGTCAGTTTTGATTATAATTCTATGTTTGCAATCTGCTTCAGTTCAGGTTTTCTGTTTTACAGCCTGGCAATCTAGCCTGTGCCTCTCTTTAATCAGTGTGCAGCAGGCATGAATGATGCAGCCCTGTAGATGACGGCTTTTAAAAATGTGTTTATAATACACATCCGTTTTTAACCTAGACATATTAGTATTTCTTCTCAAGTGCCAGGCCATTAGTCCTGGCTGTAATATAGATAATGCTAGAAGATTGACCCGGCGTTGTTCCAGTCCTTAGCTTAATTAATTTTGGGGTTTGGAAAATGAAATGGGAGTGTCCAGGCTTCGTTTGGATCATTGCTCCGGGGTGGGGCAGGGGTGAGGGGTTCAGTGCGCAGGCTGCCCCTGGGAGAGACGACTACTCCAGCCCTCTCGCACCGCAGCAGTTTGGCACCAGGTGAGAAGCGCCTTTCCATGGCTGCTGCAGCGGGCACAGCCAGGGGAGGGGGGCGTGTCCCCTCGCTGGGGCAGGTCCCAGTTTGTCTGCCCCCTGTGCTCCCCAGCCAGACTGAGGAATGGAGAAAACTGGGCACTTTCCCCATACCGCCTAATGAAGGGGAACAGCTGGCAATGTCCCTGCAGGAATTGGGGGAGGGGCGCTTCAGTTTCCCCCCCACACACACCCTTCCCTAAAGGGTGCCTTCTAGGTGGGAGGCTCAGGGCGAGGTCTGTCTGGGACGATCACCTGCCTGGTGATTCTGCCTCGTCTGTCTGGTTTGATGAGACACCTCAATCCCATCCAGGCACAGCCCGATTTCCTGGCACAACCAAACTCTGGCCTTGCGTTAAGTTCTGATATAGGATCATAATTCGAAGGAGTGGTAGAAGGGAGAACAGCAAAATAGAGACAATGGATTTCAGGAAGGCAGACGTTAGCAACCTCAGGGAGCAGGTAGGTAGGTCCCAGGGAAAGCAAAACTAAGGAAAAACAATTGCAAACAGCTGGCAGTTTTTCAAAGGGACATTATTATGGGCACAAGAGCAAACTATTCCACTGCGTAAAAAAGCTAGGACATCTGGCAAGAGACCACCCTGGCTGTACCAGGAGATCTTGAATGATCTAAAACTAAAAAAGGAGACCTATACAAAGTGGAAGCTAGGCCAAATTACAAAGGATGATTATAAGCAAATAACACAGGTATGTAGGGGCAAAATTAGAAAAGACAAAGGCACAAAACAAGCTCAGTCTAGCTATAGACATAAAGGGGAACAAGAAAACATTCTCCAAATATATCAGAAGCAAGAGGCAGACCAAGGACAGGGTAGGCCCATTGCTCAATGAAAAGGTTAAAACAACAACAGAAAATGTGGAAAATGCAGAGGTGCTTAATGACTTCTTTGTGTTGGTTTTCACCAAAAAGGCCGGTGCCTTGCTGATTGGATGCTTACAATAGTGAATACTGGAGAAAAGGCGGTAGGTTCAGAAGTTAAAATAGGAAAAGAACAAGTTAAAAATTACAAACTAGATGTCTTCAGGTCACCAGGGCCTGATGAAATGCATCCTAGAATACTCAAGGAGCTGATAGAGGAGGTATCTGAGCCATGAGCTATCCCTCTTGAAAAGTCATGGAGGTCGGGAGAGATTCCAGAAGACTGGAAAAGGGAAAATCTAGTGCAAGAAGCAAGGGGCTTAAACTGCAGCAAGGGAGGTTTAGATTGGACATTAGAAAAAACTTCCTACCTGTCAGGGTGGTGAGACACTGGAATAAATGGCCCAGGGAGATTGAGGAATCTCCATCATTGGAGGTTAGACAAATATCAGTCAGGGATGCTTCAGAACAGTGTTTCTCAACCAGTGGTACGAGTACCCTTAGGGGTACTTGAGAGAGGTCTGCGGGGTACGTCAGCACAACTGAAATTTGGAGAAAACTGAATTTGTTTTAAGTTTTATTGCGTTTTATTATTTTTGTACTTTTTACACCCCAAAATTTCCTTGCCTGCCCAGCTACGATTAAGAAAAAAAATGTGTCTGCAAACTGTAGGTACTGGGGTTACTTATACATTTTGTTTTTGAAAAAGGGGTACTTGATAAAAAAAGAAAAAAGGTTGCGAAACACTGCTTCAGAAGGTGCTTGGTCCTGCCATGAGGGCGGGGACTGGACTTGATGACCTCTTGAGGCCACCTCCAGTTGTAGTATTCCATGAAGTTATATATCGGATTTGGTGGTGCTAGGTCCTACCATTTAGGAGAAGTTCTTGAACGGACAGACAGACTCTCTCGAGTATCTACTAGGTAAAATCTCCATCCTTATACAGTTTGATTCAGGTTCTCAAAAAGGGAATTATTTGGACCAAGCAGGGATCCTTGGACGTTTTATTTTCCGTATCATTCTGTTTCGAAACGTTTGGGTGGCAACGGGAAAGAGAAATGTCCCTGTGGAGTTGAATTCGATACATGGGAGGAGCCAGGCAAACCTCTCTCATCCCGGGGGACCTTTTATGTCCTGGGGCCGATGTTGCAGTTGAAGGTCCCTGCTGGG
Organism: Pelodiscus sinensis; assembly: GCF_049634645.1. Taxonomy (NCBI): domain Eukaryota; kingdom Metazoa; phylum Chordata; order Testudines; family Trionychidae; genus Pelodiscus; species Pelodiscus sinensis. The sequence goes on from NC_134735.1 coordinate 1,364,177, forward strand.
AAAAGGGCTTTACAGGTTTATGGCACCTTTGACGTACTGGCCCCATGTCACAAGCATTCACATAGTGGGCACATGGCTGCGTCCTGAGACAGCAGCAGCTGTGGAGACAGAATCTGAAATGCCTGACTCCAGTCACCTGCTTTAAGTGTCGGTAGCGCCCCGGGGAGGAGCTGGGGAGCGTCTTGTTAAACATCTTCTGAGCCTCCAGGGTCACTCTGCCCCCCTTGCCGAGAGGAGCAGGCGTGTGTCCGTGGTGAGGCTCTGTGGCCTATGCACCGTCACTAAGCACGGTTACTGAACCCTGCAGCATTCATGGGCGGTTGGTGAAGGTCGGGTTAGGGCTGACCCCGCCCCCATGAAAGCCATGCTGCCTCCCCATGGGTAGGCAGGCCAGGCACTACGGCGCCCACCACTGCCACGGGGCGGGAGGAGGGTGGATGGGCACGCCCCACCCCCAGAGCACGGGGCGGGAGGAGGCCACTCCAGCCTACTGGCCCTGGAGCATGGGGGAGAGAGGCAATGCTCTGCCCCCAGATGGCCTACAGCAGGCGTTTTGGGGGCGGAGTGTGGGCGGGGCCAAGAGCCTCCCCCCGCCCAGCACGCTGGACACCCATGCACAGCGTGAAGCGCGAACGACCCCCGCTGCCTGACACCAACGTGTAACTGTGCCGGGAGCGGCCCCCCGGGATACGCTCTTCCTCTAGCCCAGTGTTTCTCCTCAGCCCGCCCCTTGAGCAGCGATGGGCAATGAAACCCCGGCAGCTCGCTGCTATATTTACCTGCCCCTCTGCAGCGCTCATTGGCTGCGGGCCACCATTTGCGGCCAATGGGAGCAGCAGGAAGTGGTGCGGACTGGGACACGGTGATCCGCGGCCAACGAGAGCGGCTCAGAAGTGAGGGTCCGCCAGGGACTAATCCTGCAGACCGGATCCAGCCCGCAGGCCCTGCTCTTCATCCTTCCTCGACGGCCGCCTTGCTCTCCTACCCACTAGCACGCGCTGCTTTCCAGTAGGGAGGGAACAGAGCACTTGCGTAGTCGGCTACACACATTCCCCTCCCCCACTTGCTGCCCCTGAATCAGAGGAAGCAAAGGGGGAGGGGAGCAGGAGCCAGTGTGGGGGCAGGGAGTCAGCTTAAAAGCCGGTTCCCCCCAGCACTGTCTCCATGGGGCCTCCTGCCCCACCCTCGCTATCAGAGGCAGCGACGCGGGGACGTGCCGCAAAGCTCAGCACGGGCAGAGGCTGCTCCGGCAGCAGCCCCTGTCCATGGGGGGGCGGTCCCAGCTCCCCACTGGGACCCCCTGCGGACAGGGGCTGCTGGACCGGGCAGGAGCCGGGACAGAGTAAGCCGGCTCAGTCCCGGCTTGTGCCAGGTCCAGGAGCTGTCCTCGCTGCCATTCACTGAACTGGCTCTTGCTACACTTAAAAGGCAGCACCACAGCGGTCCCAGACCCAGCCAGAGCCGGGCTTGCTCAGTCTGGGCTTGCACTGCATCCATGACCTACCCCCTGTGGCGCTCTCCTGGCTGGCTCCGGCTCCGGGTCCTCCCCCCGCTGCGCCCCCAGCTCCTGAGACATTTAAACTGCAGAGCTGCAGCGGGGGCAGCTCCTGGACCCAGCATGAGCCAGGACTGAGCCTCCCTTATTGACTAACGTGCAGTCGGTACAAATTGTCGACTGCATGATCAGCCAGTTACCTGCCTCTTAATAGCCTTGTTTTCCAGTCCTCTGGATTGCCCCAATGTAACTGAGCGCAGCTGTTTTGTCACTTGCTGTGATTAATGGATTTGGAGCAAGGTTCAGTTTGGCCCTAGGGATCGGGGGGGGGGGGGGGGAGACACGTGGAAGTTACGTGGGGGGTAGCAATTTATTATACAACTTTCTGTTGCTTTTTCTGCTAAATTCCTTTTCCTTTCTGGCCCGGTGATGAGGGAAGTGCACTTATTTTACATACCTAGTCAGTGCCAAATCAGCGCACGTTATCTCCTTCTGCCACGTAACCTCCGCACGTGGCGTCACTGTGTGTGTTGCCACTGAACGTGGCCCAGAGCCAACCTTGAGCATGTACACCCCCTTACTCCAGGCTGCATTTCTCTGAGTTTGTCCCTTTCTATAGTCCAAAGTAAGAATCCCTTGGCCCACGTTGGAGGGGAGCTACCTCTGCAGGGAAACGTGGCCACTGTTTGTGGCAGAAAGTGAAGAATCCTCACCCCACCTGACACTACAGGAGGAACGGAGTGCAGCCGGCAGAAGGTAATCAGGGAAGCTGGACTCTGGCCAGCACCTTGGGCCTGACACCTCTGCAAAGACTCCGAAAAGGGGACTACAACATAAAAGCAACCCCTGCATGGTGAGTATCCAGATTTGATTTTACGGGTATAAAATAGGATTTTGACGCCAGCCAGCGGAGCTATGGAACTGAAGGGATTCTTTTTCTCTTACTGCTTTGGCTTATGCTTCACCCTGGTCATCTGAAATCTTAAGTAATCTCTCTCCTTGATGCTAACGATCTGATCCAGGCACTGGCACGCCGGACATGGGGAGCACCACAGTGTATCTGCTTGACTCTGTTGCTTAATATCTGTGCAGGGGAAAGAGTAATTCCCTCATTTTGCAAAGCTGCACAACTCTTACTCTCCTCTGCAGGAAAAAGAAATATATTTAGCTGATGAAACATCTGCCCTGCTCCCTTTATCTGTCCCCCTCCCTCCTCCGGCACGTCTGGCCTCACTGAAACAATGTTAAATTCTGCCTGGATGGGAAATCGCTGGTTCAGATGATCTTCCGGCTTCACTCTATAGCATCCATGCAAGACACCGGCGGCACTGATCCTACCCGACGTCGGGCAGCTTGCGATCACTGGGAGAAAGAGGCGGCTATCTGAGCTGTGAAACTCGCTGCAACAATATATTAATCTTCATATCCTTGCCCAAAGGCACCGGCTGACCTGCGGCGCCCTGGAGCAGAAGTGACTGTAAAGTTGACAAACGATTTTCGTGGCGCTTTAGTGGCCACCAGAGGCCAGTCAGTCTGCGGAGCTGGGCCCCGCGCGTTTAGCGGCAATGGATGGTTTAAATGGCTTTTAATTCTGTGGAAGTGCAGCCGCTTCCCTGCGACGGGCGCTGCAGTGGGAATGTAAGTCGGCCCTTTGCATTGTTGCGATGTGCCCTGGTTTCCTTTGGCCCACGTCCTGGCAGGCGCGTTCAGAGCCATTGGGACTGGAAGCAAAGGAGCTTTGCCGTTGGGGGGCGGGGGGGTTCTCTCTGGAAGATGGATATTTTCCCTTTGCCAAGGTGCACGCTCAGCGAGGAGGATCTTTCAGCGAGTGTCCCGGGCTGGGGCAACACCCGCACCGCCTTCGGACTGGGGCCGTGCTCCTCTGCTCCGTCCACGGGGCCCAAAGGGACGTCAGAGGCTGCACGAGGCTTCGCTGGACGTGCCCCTGAGTTACGTCACCGTGAGAGTCACACCAGCTTCTGAGGCACAAGGGAGGGGGCCAGCTAGCAAGTGTGAAAAATCAGGACCCTTTTTTGGGGGAGGGGATTGGTGCCTATGCAAGGCAAAGTCCCTAATAGTGGGACAGTTGTGGCTGGCTGCCCGACAAGGGGAGAAATCCCTCTCCCCCCGAATGCCATTTTGATATTAACTCCAAGGAAGGCGCAGCTTTGACCTAAGACTTTACGGTGTCCCGCTGGAGAACCAAGCCTGCATGCACTAAGGATGGAAGCCTATGAGAGCAGCCATGCGGAGTCACCCCTATGGTCCATCTAGCCCGATATCTGGTCCTCTGACAATGGCCGGTGCCAGGGGTTTGGGAGGGAACCAACAGTGCAGGGCAGTTAGGGAATGATCCATCCCACCATTCAGTCCCAGTGTCTCACAGTCAGAGGTTTAGGGACACCCAGAGCACGCGGCTGCATCCCTGGCCATCTTGGCAAAAGCTATTGTCCTCCAGGATTGTCTCTCGTGCTGCTTTTGGCCTTCACAACATCCCCCAGCCATGAGTTCCACAGGTTGGCTGTGCAATGTGTGAAGGAGTGCTTTGCAATGTGTGTTTTATTCTTTCTGCCTATTAATTCCCTTAGGTGACCACTGGTTCTTGTGCTGTTACATGACGGGGTAAAGAACACTTCCATATTCCCTTCCTCCAGGCCATTCGTGACTGTAGAGACCTCTCAACCGCTTTCACGGCCAGCCAGGGACCTGCCACTCCCTCTGGCATTGTGGCTGCTCCTCCTGCCACAATATCAGACCTGGGCCATCCCCAAAGTGGCAGAATCCAGATTCACTGGTTGCTTCCGGCAAGGTTGGCCTGCGAGACGAAGATCCTCGTGCTCTGTTGTCTTTCTGGGCTCGCAGGGCAAGAAGGAGATCATGCCCTTTCTCATCTTCCCTCCATGCAACTGCCCCCATGGCATATCGGCTTGTGCCCAGCTTTGCGCTGTTTCCTATGTCCCCTGGCCTGGGGCAGCGTGGAGCTGCTGAGACAGTCTTTCATCATCTTTAAGCCAGACTCCTCATGTTACGAAATCTCCCTGTCCACTTGCCGCAGCATTCCAGGGCCGGAGACGTGGCACGGATTTTCTCTCTGCTGTTGAAATAAAAAAAAATCCTTCTGCTTGTGACATCTCATTCTGCCCCCTCCGGGGAGCCGGGCCCATTTGCACAGTGGGGTGCTGAGCCCGGCTGGAAACGACTTCAGGCAGCGCCCCGGCTTCCAGCACCCTTCAGCCCACCGGTGGGAGATGAGGGGGGTTGGGTTTTTATACCATGCAAATGATTCTCTGTTCTGCCAGCAGAAACGTGCCATTTACATGCGTAGGGAAACTCCACTTGCATATCCCTGGGCGAGAGCCTGAATTCGGGCTGTGGATCTCCTCTGTCAATCAGGGCTGGTTGCTCATGATAGCATCGGCAGCCCGGAAACGCAAACCAGTTACTCCTGGCCTCTGCCTTCGCAAGACTGAGCTTTACTGGAGATTAGATGGAGCGGCAGCCAGTGGTTCCTGGAAACTGAGTACTTGGGCAGCCGCCCAGGAGAGATTCAGGTGCTGCCCAGCTGATTAGCAGAGCGCCCACAGTCATCAGCATGTGTCTACTGATGGTGCACACCTGCACATTCCTTGGTGCACAGAACATAAAATTTATTCTGCACGTGGATGGAAAAAAATTAGAGGGAACATTGGTGGCAGTTCCCTGCCATGCTCATCTGTCTGCTTCACCCACAGACTTGGCCAGTTTTAACTTTGCCTTGCAGGTAACAATCAGTGAACCCCGAGACGTCTCTCTGGAGTGTCCAGTCCTCCTCACTGTGACACAGAAATTATTAAGTCGGCTGCCTCCAAAGAGACAGTGTATGCACTAGTGTGTCCAGTTAGCTGGGGAGTCGCTCTATACTTCAACGCTGCATCTAGATTGGCCTGATTTTCTGGAAATGCTTTTAACGGAAAAGTTTTCCATTAAAAGCATTTTCGGACCAGAGCGTCTAGATTGGCACGGACGCTTTTCCGCAAAAGCACTTTTTGCGGAAAAGCGTCCGTGCCAATCTAGACGCGCTTTTCCGCAAAAAAGCACCGATCGCCATTTTTGCAATCGGGGCTTTTTTGCGGAAAACAAATCTGAGCTGTCTACACTGGCCCTTTTGCGCAAAAGCTTTGTGCAATAGGGACTTTTGCCCGAACGGGAGCAGAATAGTATTTCCGCAAGAAGCAGTGCTTTTGTGGAAATTCAAGCGGCCAGTGTAGACAGCTGGCAAGTTTTTCCGGAAAAGCGGCTGATTTTCCAGAAAAACTGGCCAGTCTAGACACAGCCCAATAGAAGAGCACTAAGGTGGCTTATGGTAAAACTAGGACTAAGTTTACTAATAAAGAGCAGAAATGCAAGTGATACCAAGCAAGACAAAAAGAGACAGGCATTGCTTCATGCAAAGCTCAATGTGCTTTAGCTGTTAGACACTAAAACTTAATTTTAGCACCTTCCGAACTTTGCAGCACCTCTAGTCCTCCAGATTAAAGGGTCCGATGTTCACAGAACCTGAAGGGGGCCAAATGCCTTGTTCCGACGGGAATGGACAATTAGAATGTCTTCTTGCCCCCTTTGTGTTTCCCCAAAGACCATTGTCTACTTCAGGCGCCAATGGGGCTGCCTGCCGCTGCAGAGTCTGCCTCCAGACGTGCTCAGTTGGTTTCTTTATTTACCTTTATATGTGACTGTACTTTCATTGCTCCCACCTGCAGTCAAGCAGGTCCGCCAGGTAAATCCACAGCCCTTTCTCTAGGGCAGACGTGAATTTTGCACTGCCTCCAAAACACGTTTTAAGAACATATTCCCAGCACACTTGCCTAAGTCTTCATACACACCGCTATGTCCATCAGGCAGCGCTACTCCTGACCAGGGCCCTGGCAGTGTCTGTATAATGCCTTTTGGAGTATAGCACTTGTCAGTGAGTGTCAGGTCTGATATGAGCTACAGTACAGGGCATCGTCTGCAGTGGGCATTCAGGGGTAGAGAGTCTCCTGAATTCACAGGTTCTAGGCTCAGCTATACTGGATTGTGCTCTGTGTAGTTGTCAGGCTTTCAGACCCACTAGGCAAGGTCCTCAGTAACGAAGATGGACCGATTCACATCAACAGACAATTTAGCTCACCCGTTTCCTCCTCTCTGTGCGTACAGCAAGGCGCCTATGTCCCAGCCTACACGGCTTTATTTCAGAATAACCACAAAGAAAGAACAGATATAAGGTCCCCATGGGAGAAGAGAGAACACAGCGGCTCGTTCTGGAATATTCTTTATCTACAGTATTTGCTCACAGCTTCTCCTCGTTACCGGTACAACGCCTGAGGAATGTAAAGGTGCCTGGCAGCGAAGCCCCCTCGTTATCGATCTAGGTATTTCAGAATTGTGCATCCATCCGTCTGTCTTGTCTAAAGGGTAAGAGCTAAGACCACCACGTTTGGTATGCCGCTTCCTCTGAGCCTAACGCAAAGCAGGATCGGGTTTGGTTGTGCCAAGGAAATGGGAAGTGCTGGGAATAGGACTGGTTTCCACTGCGTGGAAAGGGAGGGGCACAGCATGAAGGGACGTAATTCTGAGAGTAGCTACTGGGGGCGGCGAGCCTGCAGGTGAGAAACCCCCTGCAGCGAGATCCCTGAGGGCAGCCGCACCACCAGCAGTGTGGCCAGCAGGACTGGGGCTCGCCAGATGGCTTGTCTGCCACCAGATGGGGAAGTAGCCCTCCCCCAACCCTTCCCCACTCTTGGCACCGGGGGGGGGGGGGGTCCATGCTGGCTGGTGGGGAGACAGGCGGCTCCTTGTGACCGGGGTCGGGAAGGGAGAAAAGGCCCTGCCAGCCTGGGGGCGGGGACAGAAAACTCCACCAGATGGAATCCCCTGCCTTGAACCCCTCCTCAGCCCCAACCCTCACTCTCACCCCCACACACACACACTCCCAGCCTCCTGCATTGCCCTCCCCACATCCCCAAGGCCCTGCCCTGACTCCTGCACGCCCCCCCCCAAACTGCCAGTTCCCTGCCCTGAATAACCCGGGCAATGCTGGGTAAATCAGCTAGTAACAGTTATATAACTACATGCAAAACAAATGAATGTCCAGCATGTTTATTGTAAGGGCCAGTTCTTTAATTGGGAAGCTGCCTCAGGGCGCCAAATGCCAACTGTATGTCAATTACTTCATTGGCCTGACTGTGTATCCCCTGTTGCCAAATTTAATGCATCAAACGTCCATCCAGGTGCTGTCTGCTTTCTCGGTGACTGTCAGCTCTCAGGGCTTGTCTTTCTAGTCAGACCGTGTGACCCTTCTCCTTCCCCAAGGGCTTGCAGCTCAGTATTGTGGAAATCATTGGCTGTGGTTTGCACATACGCCAGTCTGGCAAAATGTGTTGATTTCTTTATCCAGTTCCCAAAAGACCAATGGACTCTGTTTGAGGTACCTGTGGGATGGGCTGGAAGGTCTATTCTCCTTCCCCAAGCCCCGACAAATACAGCCCTTCTGCATTGTGTGCGAAGACAAAATCGCATAGAGCTTCACAAAGGAGAAGACAGCTAATCGAGTGTGGTCTCTGCAGGGGTTGGGCTAGAGGGGAAAGGGAAAACACACTGGAAAAAGCATAGAAACTGGGGACCAGTAGGAGCCCTTAATTCCCAGCAGCCCCCCCAAAGCTGAACCACAACAAATTAGGCTAAACGCCAACATAAAGTGGCAGGAGCCTTTTAACATTGCATTGAAAAATGGCACCTTTCTGTCAGCCATGGTGCGTGTCCTTGTAGAGGTAAAGAATTGTTTTAATGGCATTTTTGTCTATTTTCTGTTGTCATCGCCTCTACTTTGCAGTTAATGTCTGCACACAAAGTGTCTAGTTTACAGAGTTGGGTTGGTTTACAGATTTTTTTTTTTAAGTATATGCCTGAATCTAGTATCCCTTCCTTCCAGGGAAAACAGGATTGTTTTGACAATACCAGCCACAAAACGTCTGACAGGACTGCAACTCCTTTATTCCATCTGCTTTCTATAGCCCCTTCTAGCTGTTGTGCCTAGAAATCATAGGGTTAGGCATTCTAAGGCGCAGACAGAGTGTATTGGCTGCAAACCAGAATGATATTCCAGCACAATAGACATTTCCTAACTAGTCCTGCAGCTAAGATGGAAATGCTTTCTAGAGTAAGAGAAAAATTCAGTCTTCTTTAAAATATAAGCTAAAGGCTCTACAAATAAACTTAATTATCTAGCCAAACTATTTTGCTGGGAGTACTATCCCTCACACTCTAGTTTTCCTTCCAAGTGTAGATATTAAATTCTACTTTTCTTATGGCCATAAAATTGTAATTTTCTTTAAATTATTACTTCCAGTCCTGCTAAAAATAAGAATAATAATTCAACTGGACCCCAAATTTACAGTAATTTTGCTTCTGCCTTATAACTCCTTCAATGTCAATTTCTCAAGTTTAGGCCAAGTATGCCTGATTGAATTACAGCTGTGTGCACAGGCTAGGTTCTCTGTGTTACATGTGCTAAATTGTTTTACAAATGCAATTAAACACTTACCTTGAAGGCAGTGCTCTGTCATGAAAAACAAAAACTGCAGCATATCTTAATTTAACCAATGGTTTTTTTTAAAGAACCTTTTGACTTCTCTGGTGTTATTGTTATTTGCATGTCACATCAGGTTTGCATTGCAGATCCTGTTTTATTGCTCTTTCTGATGTTCCCACATAATCTTGTCAAGCAAGGGGATCCAAGCCTTTCAGTTTAAGGGGGCAGATGTAAAAAAGGCCAGCGAGCCACAGTTGCTGTTCCATTCCCGTTGCGGTTTTCAGGTTGCAACAACAGGCGGGCAAACCATCCAGCTCAAGTCCCTTGCTGGGAATGCTCTCGGGGAGATGACAGACCTGGCATAGCCAACTCCAACCTAGGAGGGGAGTTCAGTGCATGGAGGAGGTGTGGCTGGACTGGTGCACAGGGCACCGGGCATGGCCAACTCGTGGAAGCTATCGCAGTGCCCAGGCTGGGCTGGTGCACACAATGAAGGAGGTGTCAGTAGTTCTAGGTCCTCAGCTTCTTCTCTTTCCGTCTCCTGAGCTACCGGCATGGGCAGAGCCAATTATTTTGCGCTCTGTGGGGCTCCCAGCCTGGCAGAAGAGCAGGCACTACACAGAGCAGCTGGGAACGGCTTTCTGTCCCCTGCCATGTGGCCAGAAAGGAGCTGTAGCCGGGGGGGGAGGGGGTGGGCAGCTCAGAATACTCTTGGCTAACACCAGAACCGCCCCTGCAGCTTCCAGGGAAACCGTATGAGGCAGGTGGGGCCCATCTCTTCCCACCCAGTAGTGACGGGGCTGAATCCCATGTCTCTGGGGGTACAGCTCCCTGAACAGGTGATTGCTCACAGGGAGTTTTGAGGGGGAGTTCTCCAGGTGAAGGAGAAGCAGATACAGGACTCTTGAGGGAAGTGGGTGTTGTGTTTGGGGCTTTCTTGCTGTGTGCTGAGCTTGTGTTTGTTTGGTGTGTGGTGGCGGTGGGTTTTTTTTATTATTATTTTTTTTTTTTTCCTTTCCCTGTTTGAGTGAGGCTTTAGAGAGGGAGTTCTCCAGGTAGAGGAGAAGCAGATACAGGACTCTTGAGGGAAGTGGGTGTTGTGTTTGGGGCTTTCTTGCTGTGTGCTGAGCTTGTGTTTGTGAGTGAGGGTTGGTGTGTGTTCTTTTTTGTTTTTTGTTTATTTATTTATTTATTTATTTTCCCTTGTGTTTGAGAGTGAGGCTTTTTTCCCCCCCACCTCCCCTCTGCCCCCCCCCCCCGATGGAGTTTGTGCTGTGATTGGCAGGTGAAAACTGTTGGCTTCTAATTAAAGTTTGAATTCTAGAAGCCTCTGCTGATTGGCTGAGCCTTGGTAGGGGGAGGGGCTTTATAAGGCAGTGGGCAAGCGACCAAGGAGCTTGCGAACAGGTGATTGCTAACAGGGAGTTTTGAGAGGGAGTTGGGAAGGGGAGAGAGAAGGGCGGGAGGTTCTCTTGCCTTTCTTTTTAAATCCCTTCTCCAGGACAGCAGCGATGGTTGGTGATGGGTCTGCTGTTGTTACCTGCACAGCGTGTGCCATGTTTGTCTTCCTCCCGGAAGAAAGAACGGATTTCATCTGCACGAAGTGCAAGCTGGTCGACATTTTGGAAGAAAAAATTAGAGGACTGGAGGCCCAAGTGTCGACCCTACACTTGATCAGAGAGGATGAAGACTTCCTCGATAGAAGGCAGCATTTAATCCTTCAAGCACGGCAGGCAGAAGAGCCAGAGAGGGCAGTATGTGACCAAGAAGAGAACTGGCAGCATGTAACTTCTAGAAGGGGAAAAAGGCCAGCACGGGAATCCCCCGATGCTATAGAGGTAAGTAATCGCTTTCAAGCTCTCTCCACAGGTTCTGCAGTGCTGAAAGCTCTGGAAGGGACCTCACAAGGAAGAAACCAGAAGGGAACACCATCTACTGGAAGGCATGGGATGCGTAGTCCTACGGATGGGGGTTCTACGGCCACCACACCCAAAAGAAAACGACGGGTGGTGGTGGTCGGGGACTCCCTCCTAAGAGGGACTGAGCCATCCCTCTGCCGTGCGGACCTGGAATCTCGAGAGGTGTGCTGCTTACCGGGAGCTCGCATTCAGGATGTCACTGAGAGGCTTACCAAGCTGATCAAACCTTCGGATCGCTACCCCTTCCTGCTTCTCCACGTAGGAACTAATGATACGGCCAAGAATGATCTTGAGCGTGTTACTGTGGATTATGTAGCACTAGGAAGAAGGATCCAAGACTTTGGAGCGCAAGTGGTGTTCTCATCCATCCTCCCTGTTGAAGGGAAAGGACTGGGCAGGGATTGTCGAATTGAGGACGTAAATACGTGGTTGCGTAGATGGTGTCGCAGAGAGGGCTTTGGTTTCTTCGACCATGGGACTCTGTTCCGGGCGCAAGGATTGTTAGGAAGAGATGGGATCCACCTAACGAAGAGAGGAAGGAGCATCTTCGCGGGCAGGCTTGCAAACCTAGTGAGGAGGGCTTTAAACTAGGTTCGTCGAGGGACGGTGACCAAAACCCTGAGGGGAGTGGGAAAGTCGGATACCGGGAAGAAATGCAGAGAGGAAGGGGCAAGAAAGGAGGACCCCTGATTCGAATGGAGAAGATAGGACGATCAACTGGTTACCTGAAGTGTTTGTACACTAATGCGAGAAGCCTGGGCAACAAGCAGGAAGAACCGGAGGCCCTGGCCCAGACCAAGAAATATGATTTAATTGGGATAACAGAGACTTGGTGGGATGACTCACATGACTGAAGCGCTGTCATGGAAGGGTATAGACTGTTCGGGAACAACAGGCAGGGGAGAAAAGGAGGAGGAGTTGCACTGTATGTAAGAGAGCACTACGATTGCTCTGAACTCCAGTATAAAGAGGGAGAAAAACCTGTTGAGAGTCTATGGGTTAAGTTTAAAGGAGCAAACAACAGCCTTGGTGTTGTGGTTGGTGTTTGCTACAGGCCACCGAATCAGGTGGATGAGGTAGATGAGGCTTTCTTCGGACAACTGAGCGAAGCTTCCAGATCGCAGGCCCTGGTTCTCGTGGGGGACTTTAATCACCCTGACATCTGCTGGGAAACCTATACGGCAGTACACAGGCAATCCAGGAAGTTTTTGGAGAATGTTGGGGATAACTTCTTGACACAGGTGCTGAAGGATCCGACCAGGGGCCGTGCGCAGCTTGACCTTCTGCTCACAAACAGGGAGGAACTAATAGGGGAAGTGGAGGTGGGTGACAACCTGGGAAGCAGTGATCATGAGATGGTAGATTTCAGGATCCTGACCAAAGGAAGAAAAGAGAGTAGTAAAGTACACACCTTGGACTTCAAAAAAGCAGATTTTGACTCCCTCCGAGATCTGATGGGCAGAATCCCCTGGGATGTTAACATGAAGGGGAAAGGAGTCCAGGACAGCTGGCAGTATTTTAAAGAAGCCTTATTGAAGGTACAGAAAGAAACCATCCCGACGCGTAGCAAGAGAGGCAAACATGGTAGGAGACCGGACTGGCTTACGGGGGAAATCCTTGGTGTACTTAAGCACAAAAAGGAAGCTTACAAAGAGTGGAAACTTGGACAAATGACCAGGGAGGAGTTTAAAGGTATAGCTCGAGAATGCCGGGGGGTTATCAGGAAGGCGAAAGCGCAAATGGAATTGCGACTGGCTAAGGATTTCCAAATGGCTAAATGTGCACTACATTTGGCTAAGGATGTGAAGGATAACAAGAAAGGTTTCTACAGACATGTTAACAAGAAGAAGGTGATCAGAGAGGGTGTGCGGCCCCTAATGGATGAAGGAGGTAACCTAGTGACAGATGATTTGGGGAAAGCTGAGGTACTCAATGCTTTCTTTGCCTCTGTATTCACGGACAAGGTCGGCTCCTGGACTTCTGCGCTAAGTGACGCAAGATGGGATGAAGATGGACAGCCCGTGGTGGGTAAAGAACAGGTTAGGAACTATTTAGAAAAGCTAAACATACACAAATCCATGGGTCTGGACTTAGTGCATCCGAGGGTACTGAGGGAGTTGGCAAATGTCATTGTGGAGCCTTTGGCTATTATCTTTGAAAAGTCGTGGAGATCGGGAGAAATCCCGGATGACTGGAAAAAGGCAAATGTAGTGCCCATCTTCAAAAAAGGGAAGAAGGATGATCCAGGGAACTATAGGCTGGTCAGTCTTACCTCGGTTCCTGGAAAAATCATGGAAGGGATCCTTAAGGAATCCATATTGAGGCACTTGGATGAGAGGAAAGTGATTAGGAATAGTCAGCATGGATTCACAAAGGGCAAGTTGTGCCTGACCAATCTGATTAGCTTCTATGATGAAGTAACTGGCTCGGTGGACATGGGGAAGTCAGTGGATGTTATATACCTTGACTTTAGCAAGGCTTTTGATACGGTCTCCCACAATATTCTTGCCAGAAAGTTAAGGGATTGTGGATTGGATAAATGGACGGTAAGATGGATAGAAAGATGGCTAGAAGGCCGGGCCCAGCGGGTAGGGATCAATGGCTCGATGTCAGGATGGCGGTCAGTTTCTAGTGGAGTGCCCCAAGGTTCAGTTCTAGGACCGGTTTTGTTTAATATCTTTATTAATGATCTGGATGAGGGGATGGATTGCACCCTCAGCAAGTTTGCGGATAACACTAAGCTGGGGGGAGAGGTAGATACCCTTAAGGGCAGAGATAGGGTCCAGAGTGACTTAGACAAATTGGAGGATTGGGCCACAAGAAATCTGATGAGGTTCAACAAGGACAAGTGTAGAGTCCTGCACTTGGGATGGAAGAATCCCAAGCATTGTTACAAGCTGGGGACCAACCAGTTAAGTAGTAGTTCTGCAGAAAAGGACCTGGGGATTACAGGGGATGAGAAGCTAGATATGAGTCAACAGGGCGCCCTTGTAGCCAAGAAGGCTAATGGCATATTAGGTTGCATTAAGAGGAGCATTGCCAGCAGATCCAGAGATGTTATCATTCCTCTTTATTCGGCTTTGGTGAGGCCGCATCTGGAGTATTGTGTCCAGTTCTGGGCCCCCCACTACAAAAAGGATGTGGACACATTGGAGAGGGTCCAGCGGAGGGCAACCAAAATGATTAGGGGGCTGGAGCATATGACTTATGAGGAGAGGCTGAGGGACTTGGGTCTGTTTAGTCTGCAGAAGCGAAGAGTGAGGGGGGATTTGATAGCAGCCTTCAACTTCCTGAAGGGAGGTTCCAAAGAGGATGGAGACAGGCTGTTCTCAGTAGTGACAGATGCAGAACAAGGAGCAATGGTCTCAAGTTGTGGTGGGAGAGGTCCAGGTTGGATATTAGGAAAAACTATTTCACTAGGAGGGTGGTGAAGCACTGGAATGGGTTACCTAGGGAAGTAGTGGAGTCTCCATCCCTAGAGGTGTTTAAGTCTCAGCTTGACAAAGCCCTGGCCAGGTTGATTTAGTTGGAACTGGTCCTGCCTAGAGCAGGGGGCTGAACTTGATGACCTTCTGAGGTCTCTTCCAGTTCTATGATTCTATGAATATGTTTAAAAATAAAAGTGTAAATGTTCCTCTTAACCCACTCACCCTCCCCCCCAGTCTCAAACATGGCTTCTGTCATTGAGTGAGATGCATCACTGGTTAGGAGCAGGGCTGCAGCTACCCGAGAGGTGTAGTGAGGGCTAAAGTAGACTGGTCAAATGGTGTGAGCACGTAGCTAGGTTCTCCTGAGCCCTAACTGGATGCCCCACTGAACCTCTGTCTCTTCCACAGGGATAATCATGGGACGCTTTTCGATCCACCTGGTTAGGCAAAATGGCAGGTTGTTTCTGTTAGGGGGAAGACATTGATTACAGAGTCAGGTGTGCAGGCTTGTTATTTACCAGAAGGGTATGTTCAACCCTGTGTATCTGAGTCCAATAGGAGTCAAGGGTCTCTGTCCACATTTCTAAGCACATTGCAGCCAGCACTTAGCTCAAAAGTTTGTTCTCTTCAATGTTTTTCCTCAGAACCACACTACCAGTCCTGTGGCTGTGTTTGATGCTTCATTGATGCCTTCTCTCCCTCTCTTTCTCTGGTGTTTTTTTACTTCTTACTTGCTCAGAGCTACCAAAAACCAATGCTCAGTGCCTCGAATAGATTAGCTGCTCACCATCTGTGCATGGCCTGTGTTTTGAGGAGTGGCTTCTACTGTTTCACAGTCTGTGAAGGAGCTTGATTACTTCTTATATTTGTCCAGAATGAAAAGCGGCGGTTCCACCACCAACTTCTATGAGGTTTGACCCAATCCCCAGCATAACAGTAATATTTACCTTTCTCAGCAAGGTGCAGAGCGCGTGCAGAAATGTTTGTGTGGCCCTTTGAAGATAAAAAAGATTTAAGAAGTTAAAAAAACCAAACACTTGAAAGGGATTTCAGCCCCTCTGCTTCAGGTTATCAGACGATCTCTAACTAATGGAGGTTAGGAAGAAACTTTTTCTATAGGCAGTTTAGTCCATAATTTTTCATGGCAGTTACTTGAATATTTCTATGATGCATCTAGTCTGGACGTTGGAATAGGCAGGACATTGCTGTGACCCAGCATGAGAATTTCTTATTCCGAAGTATATTACAGTGGACAGAACTAGAGAAGAACTCAAATTGGGTAGTGTTTTGCTATTTTTCAAAGATGAAGGCGAGAGTGCAAGGACACAAAGCTCCCTCTTCATTTCATTGCTGCAGACTGCGTTGATCATGATTACAAGCATTGCATGTTGGGCCGTTCCTTGTCTCCACTGGGGCAGGTCTGTTCGTAATACAGCAGGGTGTCAGGGAACCAGCTTTTGCCACAGTGGGAGGTGGGGGGGGGACACTGATTTATGCCCAGACCCTCACATCTTTCCATTGCCACTTGGCCAGACGTGGACTTCTTACCTCCCTGAGAGCTGCTCAGCCCACAACATAGCATGGCCGGCGCTGCCATCCCCAGGGGGCACTCTGAGTAAGATAAAGCACTAAATGTGTGGAAGGTCCAGCTCTTAAGTCACTCTGGGGAGTGCCAAGAGCTCCAGGGGAGCTCCAGGCCAGGCAGAGGGGAAGTGTTCCAGGCTGGAACAGGCTGCCAGGCACGACAGAACAGGGCCATGCCGTGACCTGGGATAGAATGTTGCAGCTGGGAAGTACTGGTTCTTGGGGTGCTGGGAGGGTGGAGCATTGCATCCTGGGAGGGGCTATATTTTAGGGGGCCCTGGGCGGGGTGGAGCGTTGCATGCTGGGAGGGGCTGTATCTTGGGGGGCCCTGGGCAGTGTGGAGCGTTGCATGCTGGGAGGGGCTGTATCTTGGGGGGCTCTGGGCGGGGTGGAGCGTTGCATGCCGGGAGGGGCTGTGTCTTGGGGGGCTCTGGGCAGGGTGGAGCGTTGCATGCCGGGAGGGGCTGTGTCTTGGGGGGCTCTGGGCAGGGTGGAGCGTTGCATGCTGGGAGGGGCTGTATCTTGGGGGGCTCTGGGCGGGGTGGAGCGTTGCATGCTGGGAGGGGCTGTATCTTGGGGGGCTCTGGGCGGGGTGGAGCGTTGCATGCTGGGAGGGGCTGTATCTTGGGGGGCCCTGGGCAGTGTGGAGCGTTGCATGCTGGGAGGGGCTGTGTCTTGGGGGGTCTCCTGGCAGGGTGGAGTGTTGCATGCTGGGAGGGGCTGTGTCTTGGGGGGTCTCCTGGCAGGGTGGAGTGTTGCATGCTGGGAGGGGCTGTGTCTTGGGGGGGTCTCCTGGCAGGGTGGAGTGTTGCATGCTGGGAGGGGCTGTATCTTGGGGGGCCCTGGGCAGGGTGGAGCGTTGCATGCTGGGAGGGGCTGTATCTTGGGGGGCTCTGGGCGGGGTGGAGCGTTGCATGCTGGAAGGGGCTGTGTCTTGGGGGGGTCTCCTGGCAGGGTGGAGCGTTGCATGTTGGGAGGGGCTGTGTCTTGGGGGGCTCTGGGCAGGGTGGAGCGTTGCATGCCGGGAGGGGCTGTGTCTTGGGGGGCTCTGGGCGGGGTGCAGCGTTGCACGCCGGGAGGGGCTGTGTCTTGGGGGGCCCTGGGCGGAGCGTTGCACGCCGGGAGGGGCTGTGTCTTGGGGGGCCCTGGGCGGGGCGGAGCGTTGCATGCTGGGAGGGGCTGTGTCTTGGGGGGCCCTGGGCGGGGCGGAGCGTTGCACACCGGGAGGGGCTGTGTCTTGGGGGGCCCTGGGCGGGGCGGAGCGTTGCATGCTGGGAGGGGCTGTGTCTTGGGGGGCCCTGGGCGGGGCGGAGCGTTGCACGCCGGGAGGGGCTGTGTCTTGGGGGGCCCTGGGCGGAGCGTTGCACGCCGGGAGGGGCTGTGTCTTGGGGGGCCCTGGGCGGGGCGGAGCGTTGCATGCTGGGAGGGGCTGTGTCTTGGGGGGCTCTGGGCGGGGCGCAGCGTTGCATGCCGGGAGGGGCTGTGTCTTGGGGGGCCCTGGGCGGGGTGGAGCGTTGCACGCCGGGAGGGGCTGTGTCTTGGGGGGCCCTGGGCGGGGCGGAGCGTTGCATGCTGGGAGGGGCTGTGTCTTGGGGGGCCCTGGGCGGGGTGGAGCGTTGCATGCTGGGAGGGGCTGTGTCTTGGGGGGCCCTGGGCGGGGTGGAGCGTTGCATGCCGGGAGGGGCTGTGTCTTGGGGGGCTCTGGGCGGGGTGGAGCGTTGCACGCCGGGAGGGGCTGTGTCTTGGGGGGCTCTGGGCGGGGCGGAGCGTTGCATGCTGGGAGGGGCTGTGTCTCGGGGGGCTCTGGGGCAAAGGGCGCCCCTGGCTTGAGCCCTCCTCCCCCTCTCAGTTCCCTCAGCTCGCTCCATTTAAATTAGCTGAGGCGTCTCAGCCAATCGCAATGAAGCTGAGGCACTTTAACAGCCAATGAAATCCCTCCTCGGGCAACGGCCTCTGCCCCCCAGCTCGAGCCGGGTTCTGTGGTAAACAACCGGGAGGCGCGACCCGCCTACCTGAGCCTAGCGTAGCCAATCGCCAGGGCAGGCTCCACCAAAGACCCAATCGCAAGTGAGGGAGCGGGCGGGGCGGAGTCAGGGGAACGCTTGGCTGCCATTGGCCGATGCCCCCTCCTCCCACTCCCCCAGGGTGGGTTGGGCTGCCGCGGCAGCCATTGAGACGAGGGGGCGTGGCCGGAGGGAGGGTGGTCAGGGCGGGGCTTGCACGGGGGGCGCGGCCTGGGGGCGGGGCCAACCGGCGAGCTGTCGCAGTGAGAGCAGAGCCGCGGTGGAGGCAGCCGCAGCCGGTGTGTGTGGCGCGCGGGCGGGGTGAGATGTTCATGCATTTGCGGGGGTGGAGGGGCAACAGGGCAGTTACTGCAGGGGGGGCAGGTCGCTTCTGGCTGGGGGTAGGGGCGATAGGGCAGTTACTGCAGGGGGGGCAGGTCGCTTCTGGCTGGGGTAGGGGCGATAGGGCAGTTACTGCAGGGGGGCAGGGCAGTTACTGCAGGGGGGGCAGGTCGCTTCTGGCGGGGGGTAGGGGCGATAGGGCAGTTACGGCAGGGGGGGCAGGTCGCTTCTGGCGGGGGGTAGGGGCGATAGGGCAGTTACTGCAGGGGGGGCAGGTCGCTTCTGGCGGGGGGTAGGGGCGATAGGGCAGTTACGGCAGGGGGGGCAGGTCGCTTCTGGCGGGGGGTAGGGGCGATAGGGCAGTTACTGCAGGGGGGGCAGGTCGCTTCTGGCGGGGGGTAGGGGCGATAGGGCAGTTACGGCAGGGGGGGCAGGTCGCTTCTGGCGGGGGGTAGGGGCGATAGGGCAGTTACTGCAGGGGGGGCAGGTCGCTTCTGGCTGGGGGTAGGGGCGATAGGGCAGTTACTGCAGGGGGGGCAGGTCGCTTCTGGCTGGGGATAGGGGCGATAGGGCAGTTACTGCGGGGGGGGCACGTCGCTTCTGGCGGGGGGTACGGGCGATAGGGCAGTTACTGCGGGGGGGGCACGTCGCTTCTGGCGGGGGGGTAGGGGCGATAGGGCAGTTACTGCAGGGGGGGCAGGTCGCTTCTGGCTGGGGGTAGGGGCGATAGGGCAGTTACTGCAGGGGGGGCAGGTCGCTTCTGGCTGGGGGTAGGGGCGATAGGGCAGTTACTGCAGGGGGGGCAGGTCGCTTCTGGCTGGGGTAGGGGCGATAGGGCAGTTACTGCAGGGGGGCAGGGCAGTTACTGCAGGGGGGGCAGGTCGCTTCTGGCGGGGGGTAGGGGCGATAGGGCAGTTACGGCAGGGGGGGCAGGTCGCTTCTGGCGGGGGGTAGGGGCGATAGGGCAGTTACTGCAGGGGGGGCAGGTCGCTTCTGGCGGGGGGTAGGGGCGATAGGGCAGTTACGGCAGGGGGGGCAGGTCGCTTCTGGCGGGGGGTAGGGGCGATAGGGCAGTTACTGCAGGGGGGGCAGGTCGCTTCTGGCGGGGGGTAGGGGCGATAGGGCAGTTACGGCAGGGGGGGCAGGTCGCTTCTGGCGGGGGGTAGGGGCGATAGGGCAGTTACTGCAGGGGGGGCAGGTCGCTTCTGGCTGGGGGTAGGGGCGATAGGGCAGTTACTGCAGGGGGGGCAGGTCGCTTCTGGCTGGGGATAGGGGCGATAGGGCAGTTACTGCGGGGGGGGCACGTCGCTTCTGGCGGGGGGTACGGGCGATAGGGCAGTTACTGCGGGGGGGGCACGTCGCTTCTGGCGGGGGGGTAGGGGCGATAGGGCAGTTACTGCAGGGGGGGCAGGTCGCTTCTGGCTGGGGGTAGGGGCGATAGGGCAGTTACTGCAGGGGGGGCAGGTCGCTTCTGGCTGGGGGTAGGGGCGATAGGGCAGTTACTGCAGGGGGGCCAGGTCGCTTCTGGCTGGGGGTAGGGGCGATAGGGCAGTTACTGCAGGGGGGGGCAGGTCGCTTCTGGCGGGGGGTAGGGGCGATAGGGCAGTTACTGCGGGGGGGGCACGTCGCTTCTGGCGGGGAGGTAGGGGCGATAGGGCAGTTACTGCAGGGGGGCAGGTCGCTTCTGGCTGGGGGTAGGGGCGATAGGGCAGTTACTGCAGGGGGGGGCAGGTCGCTTCTGGCGGGGGGTAGGGGCGATAGGGCAGTTACTGCAGGGGGGGCAGGTCGCTTCTGGCTGGGGGTAGGGGCGATAGGGCAGTTACTGCAGGGGGGTAGGGGCGATAGGGCAGTTACTGCAGGGGGGGCAGGGCAGTTACTGCAGGGGGGGCAGGTCGCTTCTGGCTGGGGGTAGGGGCGATAGGGCAGTTACTGCAGGGGGGGCAGGTCGCTTCTGGCTGGGGTAGGGGCGATAGGGCAGTTACTGCAGGGGGGCGGGGCAGTTACTGCAGGGGGGGCAGGTCGCTTCTGGCTGGGGGTAGGGGCGATAGGGCAGTTACTGCAGGGGGGCGGGGCAGTTACTGCAGGGGGGCAGGTCGCTTCTGGCGGGGGGTAGGGGCGATAGGGCAGTTACTGCAGGGGGGGCAGGTCGCTTCTGGCTGGGGGGTAGGGGCGATAGGGCAGTTACTGCACGGGGGGCAGGTCGCTTCTGGCTGGGGGGTAGGGGCGATAGGGCAGTTACTGCAGGGGGGGCAGGTCCCTTCTGGCGGGGGGTAGGGGCGATAGGGCAGTTACTGCAGGGGGGCGGGGCAGTTACTGCAGGGGGGCAGGGCGCTTCTGGCGGGGGGTAGGGGCGATAGGGCAGTTACTGCAGGGGGGCAGGGCAGTTACTGCAGGGGGGGCAGGTCGCTTCTGGCGGGGGGTAGGGGCGATAGGGCAGTTACTGCAGGGGGGCGGGGCAGTTACTGCAGGGGGGCAGGGCGCTTCTGGCGGGGGGGTAGGGGCGATAGGGCAGTTACTGCAGGGGGGCAGGGCAGTTACTGCAGGGGGGGCAGGTCGCTTCTGGCGGGGGGTAGGGGCGATAGGGCAGTTACTGCAGGGGGGGCAGGTCGCTTCTGGCTGGGGGGTAGGGGCGATAGGGCAGTTACTGCAGGGGGGTAGGGGCGATAGGGCAGTTACTGCAGGGGGCGGGGCAGTTACTGCAGGGGGGCAGGGCGCTTCTGGCGGGGGGTAGGGGCGATAGGGCAGTTACTGCGGGGGGGCAGGTCGCTTCTGGCGGGGGGTAGGGGCGATAGGGCAGTTACTGCAGGGGGGGCGGGGCAGTTACTGCAGGGGGGGCAGGGCGCTTCTGGCGGGGGGTAGGGGCGATAGGGCAGTTACTGCAGGGGGCGGGGCAGTTACTGCAGGGGGGCAGGGCGCTTCTGGCGGGGGGTCCGAGACGCGGGGCGCCGAGGCGGGAGGGGTTCGCCGCCAGCCACTCGCCGCGGGGCGCACGGGGCGGGTCGGAGCCGCGGGGCGCTCAGAGTTGCGCCTCTCTCCCCGCAGGCAGGAGGGCGACGCGCGGAGCTGCCAGCGCCCGGCGAGGGACGAGCGGCGGCCGGACGGGCGGCCCCAGCCCGGCGAGCGGAGGCGGCTCCTGCCCGGCCGGGGGGCACGAGCCGCCCCCCCCGCGGCGATGCGGCGGCCTGAGCGCCCCCGCCCCCCCGCCCTGGCGCTGCCCGCGGGGGGGGCCCTGAGCCGCCGCCCCCCGCGCGCCCCCCGGCCGGGCCCATGCTGCTGCGCCGGGCGCCGGGCGGGGCCCGCGGGGCTGCGGCTGCCGCGCAAGTTCCTGGCGCTGCTGCTGCTGTCGGGGCTGCTGACGCTCAGCTTCGGGGCGCTGCTGCTGCTGCCCGACGCCTCCCGCCTGCGCCGCCTGCTGCTGCCCCGCCGCGCCCCCGCGCCCGCCCCGCGCCCCGCCAGCCCCGCCGCGCCCAGCCCGGGGGGCGCCCCGCCGGCCTCGGCCCCCGCCGCGCCGCGCTTCGACTACGCCGCCTTCCGCCGCGGCCTCCGACACCCGGTGCTGGGCCGGCGCGGCGCCCAGGAGCCCGAGACCCGCGCCCGCCGCCTCAAGATCAAGGAGGTAAAGACCCCCCGCGGCTGCTGTGAACCCCCCGCGCCCCCTTCCCCGGCGGTGACCCCTCGCCGCCCCCCTCCCTGGTGTCCGCCCCCCTCGCCGCCCCCCTCCCTGGTGTCCGCCCCCCTCGCTGCTCCCCCTCCCTGGTGTCCGCCCCCCTCGCCGCCCCCCTCCCTGGTGTCCGCCCCCCTCGCCGCCCCCCTCCCTTGTGGTAACCCACCTTCCGTATCCTCCCCCTTCCCTGGTAAACCACCTTCTGTTGCCCCATCCCCTCTGCCTCCCCTTCCCTGGCAGTAACCCCCCCCCCCCCCCACCGCCCCCATCCCCAGTGCCCTTCCCTTCCCTGGTGGTGACTCCCACCGCCTCCATCCCCGGTATCTTCCCATCCCCTGTGCCCCCCCTTCCCTGGCGGTGACCCCCCACCATCCCCATCCCTGATGGTAACTCCCCTTTTGTTACCCCCATCCCTGGTACCCCCTGCCACCTCCTACCCTGGTCCCCTGTTACCCTTCATCCCGCCCCGTATCCCTCCTGTGCCAGGCTACGCTTCTCTAGGGACCCCTCTGCCACTCCCACTGTGCCCTTGTTGACCCCTTCCTCTCTCCTCCATTATTCCACCAGCCTCCCTGCCTCTTCTCCTTGTTTGTCTGAGCCTCTCTGCCTGCTCCCGTTATCCGCCAGGCTTTCCAGCCCTACCCTTGCCACCCTCGCTTCTCCCCCACACTCTCTCCCAGGTTAGGCAGATGCGCGATGCCCCTGGAAATGGGGTGTCTTTTTACGCAGCCCCGAAGGCAGGACACAAGGCACTTGTGCCTGCATTTCTGCGCACGCAGCTGAGGAGCTGTGCTGGGGTAGCGGGATAGGTGTGACCAGGAGCAATGCGAAGAAATTCTGCCAAGGGAAATTGCAGGTTGGCTATTTGGAAAAACTTCCTACCGGCTGGCTGGGAAGGATGGGTAACGCTGTGGGAGAGTTTCCCGGGGGGGCGAGGAATGGAAGCCTGGTCACGTCAGATCTTTAAAACATGGAAAGGCTAAAACACTAGACAGCGATCAAGTGTGCACTAGCCTAGGGGCTAGACTGGATGTGACCTAACAGGTCTCTCCTGCAAATTTCTGGGTCCTCTGTAAATCTCTCTGGCATCTAGCTGAGGCAGGAAGGTTGATGCCTTTTTCCCTGGAAATGAAGACCAAATTCTGGCTTTGGTTTAGACCTGCACGGGCTTGGTTATATCAGTGCGGTGACAGGGCTGTAACTGAGGGTAGACTTTGGCTTAATGCCTACGGTTTGTGCGTAAAACCTGGCTGCTTTGCAAACATTGCAGTGTAATCTGTGACCTAGTTTACCGAGAGCTATAGAATCAATGGAATAGATTTTATTTATCCTGTCTTTTGCCATGACTGATGATAAACTTGGAGCAAATCTTAATACATCAAAAATGCCAATATATAAAACACAGGTTTAATGATGCAGAGTATTAATTTCCTGGATTTGTTACTTAGTAAAGCTGTAGGCATTCAGCATGTTCTTAGAGTTGAACAAAGGGGGAAATGAAAGGAGAATGGGATAATATAAGGTTGATAAGTCCTTGATGCAACCTACCTTTTACAAATACACTTTTTTTTTTAAGCACTCCTTTTGGTTCTGAGGCTGCTGTCCTCAAAACAAAGGCTGCAGTTCTGGTAAAATTCCTACTCCTCTGCCAAACAGCCAGACGCAACACGCCCGGGGGGCTCCGTTTCTTCAGGATCCCAGGCGTTATTGTGTTATCCTTTCACTCTGCCTACCTGATCGCTGTTGTCAGCCAGCAGGGGATCAAAACATAGCAGCATCTTGTGCTCTCGTGCGCCGGAGGTAGGGTTCTTGTATGTTTTGATACCGTGCGGGCCCCCGGTGCCAGAGTACACGAGAACGGCATGAGGCCCACATACAAAGCTAGCATCAGTCATTTTAAAAATAATCAAATGTGGCACCAGACCAGTTATCTGTGTTTAACTTTTAATGGAAGATTAATATTTAGTAGCCTGAACGTATTGTGCACTTAGCCTGCATTCACAAGTAGTGCGGGATGGCAACGTGTGATTTTTCAGGTGGTCAAATACATACAGTACTAGTTGTTATGCAAGATACTTAATCGTGAAAAGGGCTGGAATTCATTCCCCCCCTACCACCCGTTCAAATATGGAGCTGGAAGACACAAGTGACTATAGAAAAGAGGAAGGAGATAGTGCCCTGGCTTACTAAGGGGACAGGGTATTTTTTAGTTTCAATAGAAGACATATGAGAGGGGAAATAGAGAGAGGGCAGAAGATAAAATGTATCTAAACAGCAGAGTAGAAACAGTAAAGTCCTGAGCAGCATTTAGATTGTCAAACCACAGGTAGTGTTGAAACAAAAACCAGGACTATGCAGCACTTTAAAGACTAACAAGATGGTTTATTAGGTGATGAGCTAATAAACTATCTTGTTAGTCTTTAAAGTGCTACATAGTCCTGGTTTTTGTTTCAGCTACACCAGACTAACCCGGCTCCATTTCTACCACAGGTCGTGTGTGTTTTCTGGAAGTGGGGGGGGGGGGGGTCTGGGTGAGTGGTGATAGCAGCAGCACTCTGCAGGGATAGACCGCTCCTGGCACGTTCAGATGTATCCAGCAGCAGTGTGGCCCTGGCTTGATCAAGACATCGTCTCTGGTCCTTGGTGATGTCCCAGTCCCCTTTCTCCAGAATTTCAAGCTATGCCATTTACCAAAATCTGCTCCCGATTGTTCTGGGGTTCAAGTTCCCCCCCCGCCCCGCCCCCCAGCTTGTTCTCACGGGGCACTAGGTGCATTCGTCAACATGGAGAGGAGGGATATGAACGGCTTGAAAAACAATTTAGACCCCGATGAGCAGGAGGCCATGTGAAAGGAGCGAGGGTGCAAGGGCATCAAGGAGCACAGATGATGTCTCAGTCAGATCCAGGATGTTCCCTTTCCTTGCAGTTGGAGGAAGGAGTGGAGGCCGCCCAGGCACCATTCCTGGAACTCCACTTGGGCTCCATCTTGCATGTCGGCTTTTTAATCTTGGCTCATTTGTTCATTTTCAGGCCACTGAGATTAGTCGCCTTTCTCTCCCCCACTTCAGAGCCTCTTGGCAGCTGGGTGTGTTCCCAGTTTCTTGGCCAGGGTGCTATGCTCTGCTCCAGCCCTTCCAGCCCCATCCCACTGTACATGGACTGCTGTCCAGGAAGGAGCCCTGCCCAGACTGGTGGCATTCGAACTGCGCTGCAGTTTGGGAAAGCCTCTGCGGAACCATATGCACAGGGTGTCGTCTTTGCCGATATTTTGACTCTCAAACGGGAATACGGGCCAGGCTGCTGGTGGTGTTACCAATTAGAAGAATAGTGATAGAAATGTAGCCATGTTAGTCTCGTGTAGCTGGAACAAAAAACAGGACTATGTAGCACTTTAAAGACTAACAAGATGGTTTATTAGGTGATGAGCTTTCGAGGGCCAGACCCTCTTCCTCACATCAAATAGTGGAAGAAAATTCTTCCACTATTTGATCTGAAGAAGTGGGTCTGGCCCTCGAAAGCTCATCATCTAATAAACCATCTTGTTAGTCTTTAAAGTGCTACATAGTCCTGTTTTTTTGTTCCAATTAGAATAAGTGCTTGCAGAATTGCGATGAACTTAGCTGGCTAGGATATTTTCCTTGGGAACGCCAAGCTGTAACCCTTGTTCTAAGGGGCATGTTTATGAAGGTTCTAATTTCTTCTGTTAATCCCCAAGTCAGTGAGCAGTCTCTGTCTTCAAAAAAGAAAGCCCCTATATTGCCCAGGCTTCTTACTGCAAAAGGTCACTGTCATCTGGAGAATTGCCTAGGATGTGCTGCTGTGTGTTACTTCTAACAGTTGAGTACGACAGGAGTTCTGACCTTTGGAGAAATTGCAATAAAACTAAATCATAGTATTCCCAGTGCTACAGGTTAAGAAATTGGCCGGGCTTGGAATAATTCATCTCCTGAACCGAGCTCTGAAAAACACTAGTTGTATAATTGATCAATCATGCATGATTTTGGGGAACGGTTAATTTTTAACGTGGCAAATACTGATTAATGTTCAAAGTCAAAATGTGGTAATAGGAAGTGGCTGTAAAAGGAACACTGGGGATTCTGTATTTATTATCTCAACGATTTTCAGATCAAATTGCCTCAGTCACACGTCAGAACAATTCTCCCTTCTCCCCCGCCTCCACGTGCCATCACTGAAAATTCAGCCTACGATCTGGAAGAACCAAGCTGGGTGGCTTGTGCCTCTTGTGCAGCAGCGCCCCGAGGTGGGCTGTGGCAGCTGGCGCCCCACGCGGAAGGCGTGATCGGTGTCCCCGCCTGCATGGCCATCAATGGCCGTGACATAATCATCGGGCACCCTGGGACAGTGGCGCCCTAGGCAACCGCCTCGTCTGCCTAGGCCCACGGGCCGCCCTTGCTCGTGTCCCATGGATTTTGCAGGCGGAGCTGATTTTCCAGTTTTGCTGATGATGCATGAGGCAAATAGAAGGCAGTGTGCTCTCCTGGTACTGCGTGGGCTCGGTGGGTGTGATGGGGGGGATGTGCTGGGCCTGAGACCAGTAGAAAAGACAGAACTTTCCCCTGACGCGGCGTGACCCCAACCAAAGCAGCCAAGTGCTAGTGCCTGAGAGTAGGGACCAGTGACTGAGTAGAAACAGTCCACACAGTGAAACTGACTAGCCTGCTTTCTCTCTCAAAGCTGGGGAAAATCCAAGCAGTAAAAGAGCAGCATAAATAATGGAGCATTGTCATTTCTTCGGGGTTAATAAACAAAGACGTGGATAGTAACGTAAGTAAGGAAATGTGCCTTGATCAATCATAAGAGAAAAGGATCTGAACCAGACAGTGTCCTTGGAGCGGAGTTTTCAAGGCATGAAGAGGGACTGTGTCCAAGTTAGGGTCACCACACAGGAGTTCCTTGCTCTTAGAGACAGACTCTCCCACACAGGACTAAGAGAGGTGACAGTAATCCGGTGCTCCCGACTCCTGCACCCCAACATCCCCACTTCCTACTTTGAGCCCCCCACACTTAAACTTCTTACAAGTGCTGTTGTATCACTGCCCCATCCCCTGCCCTGAGGGGGGTGTAATATGACAGTACCTATAAGTTACTTTCACCCTGGCTCTCTAATATATATTCAGTTTTTATTGATAATTACAATGTCTTTGCTTTATGTGTTTGCTCTGCAGCCTATGGGAGCTGCAAGCAGCTGTACCCATGGGCGCACAAGTAAACCGTCCTGCGGCCCGCCAGGGGCTAATCCTGGCCACTCACAGCTGGGCGCTCAATGCCCACCTCTGGCTTAGATGGTTATGAAAATCCTGCCTAGTAACCCTAGTGGATGAAGTACAACAGGCACGTTGCAGGTAGCTGCCGAGTCCGTGCTCTTCCTCAACCCTGAGCCCCGGCTCACGTGCTCACCCAGTCCTTGGTGGCTCTGCAGACGTGGCCAGTCTAGGGACGATGGTACCTGGTGCATTCCCAGGCCTACTTGAGACTGGACTGGGACCACCAGCTGCAGTAACCGGAGCTCCTCAGGGCCGCTGGCTTGAATGTGCCTCTTGGTGAAATGCACCATGTCACGTTAGCACTGCTGGAGACGGTCCCTGGGCTAACGAATCCATGAAGGTCTCTGCCTCTGTCTCTCCAAACTCTTCCGTGCCGTGCCATTGTTTCTCCTTAATTCTCGGGCAGCCCTACGACTAAATACCACAGCGTGTGCATGCTAGTGCTTGCATCGTGCCACTAGCGCCTCAACATGGAAAAGGCTTTTGTGAACTCCTCTGTCTGGCTTGGCCACCGATAATTTAGTCCTTTGTGGTGGTCAAGTGCCTTGTACGAGGTGTATGCTGGAGATCTGTTTAAAGAGGAAGCTGTTACAGTACAGTATATTAATATATTGGGTTCAAATCATAATTCCAGCTGTAGAGGAAAAATAGTTCTTCGGTATTTTGGGATTCTAGCTGGGTCAAGGCCTGCTGAAAATTTCCTTTATAGCGTGTTCTCTTTCCTCATGCATTATTTACTGAACCTTTGAAAAGGCACAAGTTCCCCAAATAGTGCGTACGATATTATTTGTGCTTCACCATTCCCTGGTGGATTTTTGCAAACACAATGTAGACCTACCCTGTGTATGATGAGATTGTGAATTCCTCATTCACCACAAGTGATACATGGTTAACCATGGCAAATATATTTGCACCAGTTTGTGTATTTGGGTAATTGACTAATATCTTTGTCCTGTTGAGGTGATGTGTGAATACTGATCATTATATTTCTCTCTCTGCCCCCATGCTATAAGTACTGTATATTTCGAGATGCTAATGGTACAGAAAGGACCCACTAGTTTTCCTACAGTCAGGGTTATTTCAAGAGGTTATAAATTGTCTGTAAATGTTTACTCTTGGTTACAAAATCAAATGCTGAGAGCTTTTTTCCAAAACAGCTAAATTTGGTGTAAAGCTGGTTTGTAAACTGCTGCTTCAAAACAGCGCCCTGGTCAAACACAAGTGAAATTGCTCGAGTGTGGTCCTCTCCAGGCAGATTACAGATAATGACTGAACACAAGCATTGGATGTGGCTAAACAGGTTTCCAGGATGCATGTGAGTCTATTATGCACAAGGCCTTACATATTGCTGAATTAGTTCAGTGAACGCATTGGGTTATCTCCCTTACAAAGACAAGAAGGACGGAGCAGGGTGGTTATAGTGGCTTCGCCTCCTGTAATGCTTTACCATATACAATTATGGAAAGAATTGAAGTGATTAAATGTCACACAAATATTTGCTAAAACATGGGATCTTATCCAGCTTGACTCGTTCACTGTGCAAAATATTTATGGGTTCTTGATTAATCTTGTAATCAACAATTAAATTTGCTCCCTTACCGGGAGGATTATTTCCGTTTATTCTTTCTTCTTGCTTCATTGCAAGAGCTGATGGGGGAAACTCTCTTCTTACTCTTTACATTTCAAATAGGTATCGAATCCCTGCAATTACCTTGTTCTTGAAGGAATGAAGGATGGTAAGAAAATGTTTTACAATCAGTGGGTCTGTGCTTTTGCTTCTAATCTTAACATCGACGTGCAGTTGTCTAAAAGATGCGAACTATTTGTGGTCTTATTCGCAGGAGAAGGTTAAATCTTGTATTTTTATTGTATTTGTAAAGATAGAAAAGCAGTGACTGTATGGACCCAACAAGTACAGGCAGTCCCCGGCTTATGTACAAGATAGGGACTGTAGGTTTGTTCTTAAGTTGAATTTGTATGTAAGTCGGAACTGGTACATATTGTAGGGGAAACTCTAGCCAAACATTTCTCCAGAGCTCAGTTTTATTCTCCCACATCTCACTTCCCTCAGTCCTTTATTCTCAAGCTGAAGTGTCTGCTGAGAAAAGCCGCTCCGCGTCTCCCTGGTCTGGGGGGGGGGGGGGGGCGCTAGCTTCGCGTCTCCCATGTCTGCTGGGGGGAAGCAGCTAGTGCGGGGTTGCCTCACCCCGTTTGTAAGTAGGGATCCGATGTAAGTCGGATCCATGTAACCCGGGGACTGCCTGTACCTTAAAATGGTAAAAGGCTTTTGGAGTGTGGAGCTGACATGCACCCATAATTGTCACCTTAGCTAGTGTATGGTTTGGCAGTATTTCAGAAGGTCTCCAGAGGATCTGTCATGGTGTGTTGTACCAATGATCTGTACGTAATGTATTGTGTATGATGGACCTAAGGGAACTCAGGGAAGGAGGCATAGTGGGAACAGAAGAGGAAAGAATAACATTAATTATTTCAACTTCATTTATTTATTTGAGACACACATCGTGTCCTATTAAGGACAGCAGAACGAGACTCTGGGTTCCATTTGTGGCTACAGATTCACTTTGCAGGCTTAGGCAAGTAAAAAAGAGACCGTACTGAATTAAATATTGCCCATAATTTAAGGTTTTTTTTAAATAGCAGGTTATGTAAATGCTTATCATAGATATTCCTATTTTAAAATGTCCAATAGAAACACTACCAGAAAAAATTTCCCTGTCATTTTTAACCCAAATACTGCACATAATAAGTCTAATATAACAGAATTAAAAGGTGAAATTTACTAGAAATAGGAGTGAAATGGACGACTTCGTTGTCCACCCTGAAAGACATGGCAAAAGTCAATTGCAGGAATGGTCAATTAAAAAAAAATAGGGTGTTTTTTTTTTTTTTTTAAGTCTTCTAGTGTTAACCTGAAGAAACCTATGGCATTTGTTGTATAAAGAATCAAATCTTTAAGTATATAATATCTTACTCTTAACTTCTTTAGCTTAGTTACGTCCATCTATGAAATGGGTATTGCTGTACTCACCTAGTTCAGTTAGCTAGTGTGTGGCCCAAATTACATCTTAAAGCGCTTTGAGTTCCTTAGGGTCACTAGAAGCACAAATGGTTTTTAGAGATTGTTCTAAACCAAAAGTTGCTTTACTGCTTCCCCTCAATAGCTGAAACAAGGGGTTCCTTGCACGTAACCAGGCTGAGTACTGGAGTCAATAGAGAGGACTAAAGGGGATTTAAAAAGCAACCAGAAGTCCCACTAAAACTAAGTTCTAGTGCAGGGGTGGCCAACCCGTTTATGAAGACAGCCGAAACAGCAGCGGAAAAAATGCGAAGAGCTGCACCAGAGTTGTCAAGCCGAAAAAAAAGTGGGGTGGGGGAAAGGCTGCCCCTTTAAGGAGCAAACAAGCAAGCTTAGGCCTTTTGGTCTTATCAGGCTCTGGTCAATGGCCGCCATCTTGGGTGCCATTTTGAATCGCTGACCCAGTAAGCGCAGGTGGGCTGGGGAGGGCCATGGGCCCTTTGGGGGGGGGGCGCAGGAGTGGCTTTGCAAATCACACTTTTGGAGGGGGAGAGGGGAAGAGCCACATGCAGCTTGTGAGCCACGGGTTGGCCACGGCTGTCCTAGTGGCTTATTTAAGTTCATTGTGTGTGGTTGACTGGGAGTCAGGAACTCATTAGTTCTAATCCTGCCTCTGACACTTCCACTCTGTGGTCATGGCTGTGTCACTTAACCTCTCTGTTCCTCATCTTGGCTCTTGGTCGAATGGAGATCATTGTAAGAGCGTTGTGAAGAGTAAATTATGCAGGAGGTGGGGAAAATGCTCAGGCAACACAGGCCCGAGTATGCTGTACAAAGTGCCGTACAAACACGAACTCGCTGTCAGAACGATAGATCTCTCGAAAATGTCAGTTCTTTAAGCATCCTGTCTAGTCAACACAAAATTCTCATTGACTCCTTTGGGAGCTGGTGAGCTCCGAATCGCCTGTTAGTACTAAGAATTGAAACCAGGGTAGGTCCTTTCTAGAGAGCAGTGTTTTAAAACCTGTTCTTGCTGGAATTGTGTTAACATGATGTCCCGGCCAGTGAAGAAAGTGCATAACTGTGTTCTTTGGAAAGTAACAAAGTCAATTATAATGCGGTAATGCCTGCTCGTACTATTTCTGCCCCAATGCCATGTGTGTACAGGTAAGCCTGGCTAGCAGGTAAAGAGACTGGAGACTTTTCAGTTCTTCAGTTCCTCCTCAGATGGTGGTGTTGCCAGTCCTGAGCTGATGTCTGATTCTTCCAGAGTTATGAAAATAGACATTTACTTGTCATAGCTATTTTAAAATGTTTTAGCTTTACCCAGGCAGTCCTCAGCTGCCCTTTCCCATGTTGCTTAACCTCCTCAAAACCTTTTTCCAGCAATGGAACCACGTGATTCTCCAATTCCTAAACCTCGGAGTTGTTTTGGACTGAGTCTTAATGGACTTGCATGTAGCCAGTGTATTGCTCCTCTGATATATGCATATATACACATTCTTCCATTCTCTATGGTGGACTGATTCAAGCAGTATATTTTGAAAGGGTTATCGATCTCCAAAAAATCCTCCATAAGATGCAGGAAGAAGTCGTAGAGACCTTCTCTTCCTTCCATTCCTTACTCTCGCGTTTTCCAAAACTTGAAGGACAGGACATTTTTAGGGGGAATATTCCTAAAAGTGAGATTTATTAGGGTGTGAAATAGACTTCCACCACTGCTTTGGGGGAAATGTTGCTTGGGCTGTCTAAAACTGGGATAGAAAATGTGTCGTGGGACACCATTCTACTGGCAGGGACGAAGATTCACCGACCCAATCGGTCTCCTCCGTCTGATTCCTGTGGACCCTTACGTCTGTTCGCCTTGTTTATTATCCATGTCACCTGCCTGGCTTCTCATAGCTCTTCACTCTCAGAAGTTCATTAATCACTGTAGTGTGGCGACAGTCTACTGCTGCGCTGGGATTGTGCGATGGCCTATCCCGGTACCCCGCGTGATGGGAGGGCAGACTAAATGGAAGCAGGGCCCCTTCGCTCTAGCAGCTGAATTCTAACATCCCTGCCACGCGCTTTCTCTTAAAGATCCAGGATTTGAAAGCCGATTTCTCGTTGCCTGCGAGACTCCTGCGGGAGTTTATCAGCCTCTGGCTAATACGTTTGTTACCGAGCTCTAAGAATTCCTTGAGCGGGAATTCGGGCGTTGGACTCTGAGAAGGCTGTAGGACGACTTCCTTGTACCCTGCGTGGGATCATTGTCTTGTCTCCTACTGACCAGAGCCTGTGATAAGCTGCCAGCTTACGCCTCGCTGCTGGGCTAGAACTTGAGAATTGCTGCTTCCCCATCTTGAGAAGTTGAGATGACAAGTCCCTGTTGGGGGGGGGGGAGGGCCCTGTGCTCCGTGCTCCATGCAAACTCGCAAAGGGGCTAGCAGGTCAACCAGCAAGAAATCATTAAACTGAAGCTCATCCTCCACTTCGTTCATGTGAAGCAAGTCAGGGCTTGGCTGGCACCCAAGGGACACGACTGACTGTTTCGAGCCCGTGCTCCAGCAGAAGTCGTGGGCTGTTCTGGGTGGTTCTTGCCTCATCCTCCTTCATTTGGACAGGGGCCAGGCAAACTCCTCTCCGAGCTTCCCCTCTCTTTCTCTTCCTCCTCCCTTCTCCTGGTACATCGGAGCAGAGAGGAAGCGACGCGTTTTCTGTATCCTCCCTTGCTTCCCTCCTCGGCTACCCCGCCTGCCCGCACCGCCGTGGGTTTGGCGCCATCTGCGTGCCAGGAGAATGCCCTCGCTGTGGCTGATGGGGAAAGGAGACGTAACCTGCCAAGTTCCAGAACGACCGCGATGAGCAGGGTAGCTCATGGAGCGGGTGGCTAATGAAGAGCTGCATGTCCCGGCTGAGGCCGTGCGCTTAGTGCCAGACGCACTCGATGGAAAGGAAGAGCCTGGGTCTGCTGCAGGGAGCACGTCCGGCTGTTCAGCATAACCCGTGGCATGGCCTGCCAGCCAGTGGCACCTGCTGGGGGGGGGGCCGTGTCGCCTGCTTGGGGGGGGGGCTTTGTCGCCTGTTCCCACGGCCAGCCAGGGCCCCCAAAGGGAGAGCTCCTTCTCTGCGACTGCCAGCTCTCACGCTGCAAAGCCTGCCATACCCCAGGGATCTCTGAGGCTGTTCCGTGACTTGCAGCTGGGGGGCGGAGCTGCCCGAGCCAGGCAGCCCCGCCCACTCAGGTTTCGTTCAGCAGCGATGGCCGAGTGAGGCTGCTGCTGCGGGACCTTGGCTCTCGGCTGCACCTTCCATCCCCATCCTCTGCGTGGGTTAGAGCGAGGGATCCTGAGGCTGGGCGGCCGGCTCGAGGACAGGCGTGTGCGTTAGTGACGTTAGGGAGGAGGCCGTTAGGCTTATCTGTTAATCTAAGATGATCAATTAATCTTGGCGACTGCTCGTGCTCCACGCCCCTTGGAGCAAGGGAGAGGGGAGCGGGAGCTGGTGCTGCGGGCAGCTGGCTTAAAATCCGGTTGCCCCAGCACCGGCTCCTCAGTGCTGCCTATCCCCCCCCTCCCGCCAGTGCTGCTTCTGTCAGAGGCTGCATTGGGGGTGTAGCTGGGGAGGCTGCCTGGGCCCCCCATGGGCAGAGGCTGCTCCGCATGTCCACCAGGGCGGGGGTTCTCAGGGGTGAATGGGGGAGCGAGGGCCCCTCGTTGCCATAGGCTGTGTTCACCCTGGAAGGCCTTTCGCGCAGGGAAGCAGAGGAGGGTTTTCCACGCGGCTGCGGGTTCCGCCCGGGACCAGACGTGGCTTGTTTTTGTGCGGTGACGGGTCCTCTTCCCACCCCCGCGGCGGTGAGGGAGTCTCGGCCTTCAGGGGCAAAGGCCACCACGGCTGCGTGGGGATGGGGTCTGTGGGCAGGTGACCAAGACGTCAGAGATTGGATCGACCCTCTGTCTGCCGCCAGATCGACCCTCCGCTGGTGGCAGCCTCACGCCAAACCCGCCTCCTTTCGGTGCCCCTCCCGCTCCTGGCCAGCGGCTTGAGCGCTGCCTGAGACCCAGCTGCTCGCCAGGCGCCTCGCCGGGATACGGACCGGCTCCTCTGGCTCCGGGTCCCCCTGCCCCCAGCACGCTCGGCCACAACTTCCTCCTCCTGTCTCCGTCCGCTGCCGGCTACCCCCTGAGGGGCCCACAGGGTCTTCGGAGCGGAGGGGGGGCCACCTCCAAGGGTCTCATCTGGCTCTTTGTAGTGCCGGCAGCTCGTGGGCGCGGCGCCAGCGTGGCGGTTTGTGGCAGGGTCCTTCTTTGTGACCCTGCACTGCCGTGTGGCCCGGCCATGACCCGTCGGTCGTGCACCGCGAGATGTGCCCGTCGGTAGCGTCGTGCCTGCGGCTGGAGCACAGCTGGGACCTGGCAGGTCCTGTCCCTCGACCTGGCTCCACGCTGGCAGCCCGGGGTGCGTGGTGCAGGCATGGCCAGCTGGAGAGAGGTGCTGAGATGGCCACGTGTTGCCAAGCAAACAGGAAGGGGCCTTTCAGCTTTCCAAAGGAACGCAAAGGGCGGGCCTGAGGGTTGGTCACCTGAGCAGGGCTGTAGAGTTCAAACCGATGACTAGAGAGGCCAGAACAGGCATTGTGGGAAGGGCGCCGGAGGCCAGCCAGGACGCAGAACTGCGCCCCAGCGCTGGATCCAGAGCGCCGCCTCTCGTCAAGGTGGTTTAACGAGAGTGCGCCGCCTGCGGAGCTAGTGCGCACCAAGCGCCTGGCCCATGTGGGCACCACGTGCGTTGTAGTGCGCAGGCTGACTTACAGCACAGTAACCTGCCAGCGTAGACTTGGCTTTACACAAGTTGGTGTGATAGGGCTTGGGGGGCATCACTTTTCCCTACACGCTGTTTGTTTTTAAAGAGAGAGAAAAACCCTTGGCATTTGTTTCTGTTCTTTCAGTCTGCCACTCTGTGTCCTTTGGGACATCTCCCAGGCTGCTGGCTCTCCGAAAGTGAGAATCCTCCAAGGTATCTTTAGGGAAGATTACTTAACTTGTAGGACTGCCGTTCTGAAAACCCAAACTACCCTGCCGGGCACTTCTCCGCCTGCCTCCCTCTTGTTCATCTGGAGTGCTGGTCGCTGTAGAGCGAGATTTTGGTATTTTGTGTGCTGGAGACTAGTGCAAAGCAAGAGGTCAGCTTAAGTCAGAGCCTTTAAGGAAGGCTCCTGGCTCACCATAGAGCCAGAGGGATTTCCCGAATGTTTTAGGCTTCAGGCACAAGACCCAGGAGTGTGACTCTTGCAAGAGAAGCACAGTGTCGAGAGACGTCCTCTTCCTTTATTCTGCTCAAAGCCTGGGGGAATAGCAGTGAGGAGTAGCTAAGAGCCAGTACCAGGCTGAACTCCTAGTCTAAAGGAGTCATTTGACAAATCCAAATAATAAAGCAGTCTCTGAAATTTAGCACTCAGCCTCTGAGTCTCACCCTGTGCATGTGTAGGCTCTTCTGCATCCCATGACAAGTTTGTTTGGAGCCGCTGTATTTTGCAAACATCTTCTAATTTTGCGGCTGTGTCAGCAAAAATAAATGTTAACAAGTGTAACCACTGTATAACGTTTGGGGTGTAAGGTTAATGCTGTGAAATGTTCTGCAAGTGGGGGGGGGGGATTGTTTTTTTTTTTTTTATTCATTTTATTTATAAACTCCAGCTGATGTAAGGATTCTTGAAAGCACCTGGGTGGTGAATTAGAGCACTCTTTGGAGCAGCTCCTTGCTACGTTTCTTACTTTCCAATATCTGATCCGTTGGGCTTTTGCTGCCTTTGCATATCCATTTCCGTGTGCACAGAGCCATGCATGCGCATGGACACCAGCACTACCGCCTCTTTAACCATTTTACCAGAAGTTATAGCTGCGTATTTACAACCCAAAGGCCAGTTTACCCCCCCCCCCATTGCATTTTGCTAATGTTCTATATGCATCTGAGTGGCCCTTCTCTGAGAATCCAGCATGTAGAGTTCATATTCTGTGTTAAATTAGTGTCGTGTGTGGCAGGGGAAGGCCGCATTCTGCAAGTAACAGAAGGTTTTTCTAAGGACTTCCCAGCAAACTCAAGGTTCTTTTAGAAGGACTTTGCAGCGTCGATGTTGCCGGAAGGGTTAATACATTCAACCTTTCCGTAATGATAATCGAAGACACTAATTATCACCACAGTGGTTTTTAATTCTTATGCCGGAATCTGCACAACAATTTTTCCTCTCCTTAGCATCTCTTGCCTTCTCCCTCTCCCCGGCCGTTCATATTCTGCATGTTGTTGGGCAAGAAATCCTCAGCATCAGCTGCATCACAGAAGCCGCAGTTAAGTCTGATCTTAGCAGCTGTCCCTAACTTTTTGCAGCATGCAGCATTACTATTTGTGCAACAGTCTGCGAAAAACCGGAGGGCTGATTTCTAATAGGATCCCTTCCTTCAGGCCTGTACGGAGTGACAGCGTGTAAAGTCTCTTGTGAAAGTTCTCTAAAGCTTATGACAGCAGGTACGTGAGCAGTCGCAAGAGATAATGAGCTAAGGACCGTTGCTTTTAGTCCTGCTTCTTTTGTGCTGAAACAGTCTTGGTCATGCACTGGAATCTGCTATGTATGACCAAGCAACGCAAATGATGAAAGGTCTAGAAAACACGAGCTATGAAGGGGGGCTGAAGGAATTGGGCTTGTTTAGTTTGGAAAAGAGAAGACTGAGAGGGGACGTGATAGTGGTTCTCAGGTATCTAAAAGGGTATCAAATGGGGGGAGGGGGAATTGTTCTCCTTGGTGTCTGAGGATAGAACAAGAAGCAAGGGGCTTAAACTGCAGCAAGGGAGGTTGAGGTTGGACATTAGGAAAAACTTCCTACCTGTCAGGGTGGTGAGACACTGGAATAAGTTACCTCCGGGGGTTGTGGAGTCTCCATAACTGGAGATATTGAAGAGCAGGTTGGACAGACGCCTGTCAGGGATGTTTTGGTGCTTGGTCTTCCGTGAGGGCAGGGGACTGGATTTGATGGATGCTTGAGGTCCCTTCCAGTCCTAGTGTTCTGAGAGTCTCTGATCACTTACTGAAGCTTGGAACAAACAGGTTTTCTTCTTCTGTTTGCTGTTCTGCAAAGCCCGAGAATGTAAATACGTTGACTTCTGATAGAATTCGCTATACGCTTCATTACAGTGAGTCGGGGGGCCGCTTGTTTGTAGCTCTTCCCCTCCAAGTATTAGAGCGCTCTATAGTTTGCCCTGGACTCAGATTCATTCTCAAAAAACTCGTCACCCGTTTGCAACCTACTGTTTCATTAAGAATCATTAACTGCAAAATCAGCCGCTGTTGGCGAGATGTTTCTTAATTTAGATGCAGCTGGAGCCAGTGGGACTTAATGCCCCATCTAAAGATTTTTTTTTCTTTTGATATAGTTCAACTCAGTTGTGCTCTGCATCTAATTAGGAGTTAGTTTAATTGTGTTTTGAGATGTGTTCTCTTCCTTTTCAGCTTCCCTGGCAGGGGACGGAAAGTCAGGAAGACTCCTGGGTTCTCTTCCAGGCTCTGTCACTGGCTTGTACGGGGCACTGGGTAACACACGGTACATGCCTCTGCTTGTGAAATGGGAATAACACTTGCCTTTGTCTCATGAATGTGGAAGGGCTTGGACTCTGCAGACTCCTTTTCAGAGAAGTGCTGGGCATTGTTACCCCTCCGCTTTGGACTTGCAGGTATTTGCCTGTCTCCGTGGCAGCAGGGATGTGGTGGTGAAACTCAGTTTAATGGTTTGTAAAGTGCTTTGAGGTCCTCAGATGAAAGATACTGCAAAGTGCAAATCCACAGCTGCCTGGGGCTTCCCAGCTGTCGCTTTATTGTGTACATCAGCCGCTCCGAATGTCACAGCTGCAGGAGGGGTAGAATTGGGATCTTTCTGCACAGAAGTGCAAGGCCCTGCTGCCAATGAAAGGAGACCCTTCATGAGCCGGTTGGGACGTAGGACACAGCTGGTCGTTTCTGACAGTCCAGTAGAGGCCCCTGAGCTCGTTCACGATGGGGGAGTTGTGGCTGAAGTGGCTTATCTGACGTGTGAGCCCGGACTCAAGACCTTCCTTGAACGTACATTATGATGAGCTGATCCCACCAGAGCGCCCTGGCACTGGGGACTAGCACCCCCTGCTGGCTGCTTGTCTTTCTGCACCACTCCACTGCCCAAGGAGGAGCACCCAAATCCAGTGTCTGTCAGCAACAGAAACTCTCACCACTGGGTATGTCTAGACTACAGGCTTTTGTTGACAGAAGTTTTGTTGACAGCTTCTGTCGACAAAGATCATCTAGACTACAGCCGGTTCTGTCGACAAAGCAAGCTGCTTTGTCCACGTGAGAGTGTAGACGCAAAGGACCGTGTAGATGCAATAACGCCTTGTCAACAGAACTGTCGACAAAAGGTGTTATTCCTTGTAGAATGAGGTTTACAGCCATCGACACAACTGCTGAGTTCTGTCAACAACTCAGCGGCAGTGTAGACGCAGGGATAGTTTTGTCGACAAAAGCCTGAAGTCTAGACACACCCGCTGTCTCAAGGGCTCCCAGCTGGCTCTGGGCTTCGTCTTCAGTTTTCGGGTTGGTTGCTCTGTAACCTTCTCCCCACATCCAGCCTCAGGCATTGGCCCCTCAGACTGCATCTGTCTGGGTGCATGTTCTCGGAAGTGCGTCTGGTTCCTCCCTTCAGAGCAAATGCTCTTCCCTGTTACAAGGGCCACATGTCCTTTCAGTTCTCGCTTGCTGCCTCCCAGTCCTGCTCCTCCGGCTGAGGAGCGAGTTGTGCCTGTGCTGTAATTAACTGGCTGTTAACCTCTTGCCAGCCCATGGTCTCACCCCCGCAGGGCCGTCTTGTGCTTCAGCAGAGTTCACTCTAACGAATTCCAGCTGTAGATGACTCAGGTTTATTCGCAGTCTTTGCTTTGTTCGTATTTCCTATTCAGTAGAATGAAATTGGTGGGGAAAACATCTCTTGTATAAGTGTACAATGTACCCTGAAGACTGAACCAAAAGTCCTAGGCAAAAGCTCTCCACCGCCAGTTTGACATGATCATATTGTATTTACTTTGTAGATAGCACAGGTACATGTAGCAAACAAATTCGAGTAAGTAGCTACTGTAACTTTAGTCGATGTTATCTGCTGGGGTATTTACACTTCGGCCGCCGATTTGGCAGATTTTCAAGTCCAGTTTCACACCCCATTTCCGAGCGCTCAGGTGCATGGGAATGGCTCACGGTTCCGGGCATGGCTGCGTGATTTTTACACAGGACTGAGGATGGGTCTGCTGGCTCAGTGCAGAAGTGTCTGTAAAGTACTTGAGGCTTTGTCTGACATTGGGTGTCTTTCTGAAAGAAACACCCCTGACTGGTCTTGATGCAGGAATTTGGGTGAAATTCCAGGGCTTATGTTATGCAGAAGGCTGGGCAGATGATCGCAATGGCACTGCCTTCTCTTAATAGATGTGAACACAGGCTGTAATCCCAGGGGTTACCTTGGGGTAGACAAACTATTTGACAGAGGGTGTATTGCTTTCTTGATAGCATAATACTCCATGCATGGCCAATCGCGGACCCCACATGCTAAGCACCTGTCTGCATGCAGTGGGGACCAGCTGCATCTGAGTTAAGTCTTGACTCTGCCACAGACTGCTTGAGCAGTGTTGGGAACGTCACTTTCCACCCCTGCCTGATGTTTTCCTCCTTTCTAAAAGCTTTGGCTACATCTACATTACAATAAGATGTGGCACTCCAGCAAGGGGAGTAACAGAGCTGGAGTTGATGTACCTTAAGTCACCTACTTGCAGTGGCAATGGGAGACACTCTAGTACCCGTGTTGACCAGAGAGTGCTCTCCGGTCGATTTGGTGAGTCTTCGCTAGACCAGCTAAATCGCCTGCCAGTGCATTGATCTCCGTTCATTCCATCCCAGCTATAGGGTAGATATCAGCTTTCGAGATGATGATTCTTTGTTGAAGGTTGAATTAATCCCTTTGTTACTTATATTTGCATATGCAGCATGCCATTCACATTCAGTTTCATAGTAGTAGTTAGTTTTTATTTACTATTCCTCAGCACTCCTGTGAAACAATCATTGTTTAGTTTTCAGATAGGCACATTGAGGCCCAGAGGAGCTAGAGTTAGTAGAAAGCTGATTTTTTTTTTTCCATGGACTACACTGTCCGCAAAGTTTCCCAAACTTCCATTCCCATTTCTAATCCCTGGAACTCACCTCCTCGGTAGTGGTGGTAAGGATGAAGGCAGTTTCTGTTACGTTAGTTAAATAAGAAAAGATAAAGCTAATGACGAGGAAATGACACACATTGTGGTTGTCAGGTGCTTGCAGACCTATTAACTGAAAACTCCACCATTCTTCTCGCCATTGATTCATGGTTAGAAGATAACATGGCTGCTTTAGAACAGACAGGTGAGTCAGGGTCTCTCTGAATTGCTCAAGTTCCCGTTGGGATCTGTTGGATTTACAGTAATCTTTAATTATAACTTGTAATTGCTTTAGGATGGATTATCAGGGTTGCGGTCCATTGCTGCATGTTGCCTAGTAACATTCTCGTGTGCTGCAGCAGGGTCTCTTCTGCGAGTTGCAGGCTTTTGTCACCACGAAGTAAAGGCCCGTGGTTAGAGTGTTTAAATGAAACCTGCCAGCCAAGCGCCATGACATTTAGCAATACAAATATTACGTAGAGTGACTCCCCAGGCTCTTTCCAAACGCGTGGGCTTGAAAGGGCCCCGGCGTGATGATCGCTCTGTGGCAAAGCTTTTTAGTTCGAGTCCCTCATTCTGCTCTTCAGCAGGGTTTGTGTGTGGATTTAAGTGTTTCAAAAATATAATTCAGGGCCCGGTACTGACCTTGCACCAGTTTTACATGGGTTGCAGCTCCCTTTGGTGGAAATCAGGAATGATTTCAAGTCGAGTAAGCAAGAGAGAGCAGGAAGTGCGATAAGCCCTCGCACCCTCCTTTTACTGCCTCTTCCTCCATAGCTTTGGCTGGGAATTGTTTTTCAGGGTGGGAAAATACACAGCAATGGACTGCAGGTAAGAAATCAGAACCGGCGCTAATTTCACTGTCCTAAAAGGTTGGCGGCAGAAAAAGTCAGATCGTGTCTGATCCGATCTACCAGGTTAGAAGCTGAAAAGGTCAGATCTTATCTGAC
Source organism: Pelodiscus sinensis (assembly GCF_049634645.1). Lineage (NCBI taxonomy): Eukaryota > Metazoa > Chordata > Testudines > Trionychidae > Pelodiscus > Pelodiscus sinensis. Next base: position 1,405,666 of record NC_134735.1, read on the forward strand.
TGCAACTGATCTTCAGCAAAAAGACAGAGGAGAAAACTTGCCCGTTTGAGTAACAGTGGGAAGATTGTTAATTTAAAAAACAAGCAACAAAAAAGAGGGAAAAACCCCAAATCTGCTGAAATCCTCTAACTTGGACTCTTTTAGATAGTGTGAGAGTTTAAATATTTTATAGGGAGCCGATGGGTAAGGATTTTCTTTTTTAAGCAAAAGAGCCATGAAAGTGGTTATCTTGTAAAGATAATTGCTTTGTATAATGTTCATAGGAAGCTCTTGAAATGGACTGATTGGTTGGCATATTTAAATTTCATCTCTTAGGCATTTACTAATTACCCTAGCCTAGATGGATAAAACTAATCAAATAGCTGCTTGGAAATGCTCTGCATTTTAAAACCAAACTGGGCTGACAGGAGGCAAATGTGAGTTTGATTTCTTGCTGATCCTCTCTGGTTTTACAAGTAGATTTAACCCAGTGTGTTGTGTTAAATGCCGATTCTGTTCAATCACAGCGGAGGTGTTGTGCATGTCCATTGCCAGGGTGGAATATTTCTTGGGCTGTTTTGATCTCGGCCTCCTGTGCCCTGAGGTTTCTCCTTTGGTGCGTCAGTGACCTACCTAGCTCACGCAAAGGGCAGATTGCTTCCTGCCGCGGTCCCATTGGCAGCCCAAAGCCCGCCACGCCACTGCATGCCAGCCACGCCGCTGTGCTCAGTGGAAGGTGCCTGCTGTCCTCGTTGCTGAAAGTCGAGCTCCCTAGCACTTGGACAGGGCTTGCCCAGTTCTCTTGTCCAAGGTGGAACAGAGTCCTGGACTGGAGCCACCAAAGCGCTGCTGTAGCCAGGGACCTATGGAAGCTTGGTGTGGCGGGATTTTTAGAATCCTAGAGCTGGAAGAGACCTCAGTCCAGCCCCCTGCCCAAGGCAGGACCAAGAAAACTCAATCAAGCCAGCCAGGACTTTGTCACGCTGAGACTTAAACACCTTTAGGGATGGAGATTCCACCCCCTCCCTCGGGAACCCAGCCCAGCGCTTCCCCACCCTCCTAGGGAAATAGTTTTTCCTGATGTCCAACCTAGACCTCCCCCACTGCAACCTGAGCCCATAGCTCCTTGCCAGGACCGGCAACATTTTGGCACCTGAGGCGGGGAGCTCAAATGACGCCCCCATGCCCCCTCGCTTGGGCCAAAACTTTGGAAGGTCTCAATTCTGCCTCCTTCCTGTTCTACTCTCTTGGGACTGCTCTGCTACCTGCCCCAATAAAGGAGAACTAGCAACTTAAAACGCCTTGTTCAAAAGTTTTGAGTAACACTTCCCTTGACGCCTGAACAGCAGATGTAACTGGTGTGCCGTGCATCTAGAGGGGAGAGAATGTGTATGTACCAGCAGCAGACACAATTTTCTACACTCTGGGTCCTAGTGCTTCCCCCCCCCCCCCCCAGTCTGGCACCCGAGGCGGCTGCCTCAGTTTCCTCATGGTAAGGCCGGCCCTGCTCCTTGCTTTAATAGATCTTTATTGATCAGGGTGGTGCTGGGGAGGTTACGGGGGCTAGAGCCACCCAGAAGTTGGCCGCAGCACTCTTCCCCCTGCGGCCACCGGAGGAGTAAGCCTGGGCAGGGGGCTGGGGTGCCCAGGAGAAGTCACTGGGCCGTGCCACAAGGGCAGGTGGATGGTTGGGGGCTCCACACAGCAGCCCGGACTCTTGGGTCCCATCCCAAGCAGTTGCTGCTCCCCATGGGCTCCCCCAGCCCCGGAGCTGGGTCCTTCCACCCAGGAGCTCTTAGCAGTTCTGAGAGCTGCCTGGCTCCGACTTCTGGCTGCTGGCGTGGCCACGGGGCAGGGATGGGAAATCTTCTTTTTTTTTTTTTTTTTTTGGCTGGGGGCCACTTCAAAAATGTGTGCGGCCCTAGGCCGCTCCAGAAGGGGCGGGGCCTCAAACGGAAGGGGTGGGGCCAGGATGCTTCCGGGCTTCCCCACCTACAGACAATGATTGGCCTGGGGGTGGAGGAACCCCTTTGCCCCCCTCCCCAAGGTTCCCACTAGACGCCCATGCCCCTCCCCCCCAGACCAATCAGGGCCTGAGGGCGGGGGAACATGCGAAGCCTCCTCCCACCCTGCCAGGAGCATGTGGCACTTCTAAGCACCGTGTGCTCCTTGCAGGGCAGGGGAAACTTCACATGCTCCCTCTGGCCCTAATTGGCCTGGGGCGAGGGTGCGGCAGGGCCTCCACAGGCCAGATCCAGCCCGTGGAGGCCCTTTTGCCCACCCATGCCACAGAGGACATTGGGCTGCGGGGGGCAAGGGTGGGTGCTCCCCAGTTTTCTGTCTGGTCCGTCTTGGTTCCTCCACCGGGAAGGCGCTTGCGCCGCCGCTGGGTTTGGTTCACTAAATAAACTTGCACAAAGTGCGTTGATGTTCATAGAAACAAATGTGCCCGAGTCCAGCGTGGCCAAGCAAATGGAAAGCAATGGGGGGGGGGGGGGATTCGGCGGCAGCGTGGGAACTGTAGGTGCAGCCCCGGTGTCTTCACTGGGCTTCAGCAGCACGAGGCGTGTGGGGCTTGTCGGTGTGAATGTTGGATGCACCGCAGGGTTTAAAGGGCCAGAGTCGAAGGAGGTGGCCCAGCGCAGTAAAAACGGCTCTTTACACCCTGCGTCGTCTGAACACGTCGCCTCCCATTCCCCCCCACTCCCCGGTCCAGCAAGGGCCAAGGGAAGGGTTTAGGGCACAGGGATACTTCCCCAGCCCCTCTCTTCCTAGTGCAGCCGTCCCCCTGTGGTCACTCTGCAGTAGAGCGGTCTCTGATCAGTCCCCTCCCTTTGCATGGGATGGAAGACAGTCCCATTCCTGGCACCACCAAACCTGGCCTTGCTTTAAGTTACAATAAGAGGAAGCTGCCTAGTAAATGTGGTGGTCCCAGCTCTTCCCTTTTAGGAGAAGTTCTTGAATAAACGGCCTGCCGGATGGACTCCTGGATAGATGTACAAACTCTCTACGATATATTGAAATGATGCATTTACATTGAAAATGGAATGCACTTCATTGTGAGGCTGGGTCTCTTTCTGGGAAGTGAGGTGGACGGTGCAGCTCGGGCAGGAAAGACAATCTGACAAGTTTAATTGTAACTTGAAATCTGCGCTGTGAATCAGCGGCGAGGCTGGGTGGTTGTACTTGAGGGTGAGAGCGATAATTGTCTGTCAGGTGGTGTGCGGCACAGCGGTAAATACACCCTCTAGAGGAAGGAGCACTTTGCATAACATTCCTCTTTGTTTTAAAGCTTGATCTGGCGTGACAAAGCGTCCCCTTTTAACACTGACACCAGAAATCAGACTTGAAAATCGTAGGCCAGGAGGGGACCTGGAGAGGTAGGACTGTGTTCTCCTGGCCCTCCCGCATTCTGATGTGCAATTAATCCCTCACGGGAGGGGCTGGGTTGGTAGAACTGTGCAGAGATGTTTGTTGCTGTTAAACTTTCCCAATTAGTACTCCTGGGCCGGTGCTGAGAGAGGCGCTCCTGATTCAGGAGCAGATGAACGCCACAGCATGGGTCTTATCACAGAAATGGGCCAGTTTTAAAACAGCAAGTGAAATTTTCCTCCCGCAAAGGAGATGACAGCAGCCTGTCAGCATCTCTAGGCAGCATGGCGAATCTGGTCCCGCCTCTGTCTGATTATCAGTCCAGAACAGAACAGCACACGAAAGTTTCAGGCTTTGCAGCCAGCAGGAAATCACTTTACACCGAGGCTCTGCAGAACCGCATGACAAATTTAACTTCATTTGCCCGTTCAACCATTTTGAAGGAGAAAAGAAGGAACCTAGCTGGGCGGGGGAGGGGGGACGCTGTCTCCATAAACAGCCTTTCGGGGTGGCATGTTAAAGAAGTGAGCAGACACTGGAGACAAATGCCAGAGGGTACAGGAATACAGCTAGTGTGAAATGTCCAGTGGTGGCACCCCAAACGCGCCTCCTTCAGTTTGGTGAACTTCTTTTTCTCTGCTGGTGGAATCGTGTCTCTGGACACTGTTAATCCATCTGCACCAGTGAGGAAAGATTCTGGGACTCCAATATACTTTGAAGAACAAATGTTTTGCCTTTTGGAGACTTAGTAGCAGGTATTTTTTAAAAATCCAGGGGAGGGGACCCCCTCGGCCTCTCTGATTTTTCATCCCAATCTCAGTTGTGCACATTGTGGGTCATAACGGTGAGTACTAGGCTGATTGCTCAGCAGTAAAGCAGAATTGTTCCAGCCAAGTGGAACTTGCATGTGTTTGCCAAGGGGGTGTTACCTTCCTCCTGGGTTAAGCTTTACAAGGGGGGAACAAAGGGTTTCACAAGCTCCAGCCTGTCTGATGTGTGGATCTAGCTACAGGAAAATGTCTTTTGTAGAGCCCCTTGTAAAATGTCTGGCAGAACATCCCCTCTTCCAGAGTACAGATTCATGCATTTATTAGGAGAGGGTAAAGATCCTTTGCAGCTTTGCTTAGCATCATTCAGCTTTTCCCAAAAGCGCTACTATAAAAATAGTAAAACAATGAACACACCCTGTTAAAGATAAGACTGTCGCTGGAAAACAGCATCGACCTAGAAAAAACGAAAACCCTGAGTCATATGATTGATGCAGACTCAAGTGCCTTTTACAGGAGGTTGTTGCTCTGTTGGTCGTTAAGTCTTCGCTTCCCAGAATCAATGAGCTCTAGTGACTAATTCATCCCACACAGAATTTATGAAGCCAGAGTGACTTTACTTATTCATCCAAAATTCCTCCTTCTGGTGGGGCTGGAATCTGTTATCAGTCAGTTCTGCAAATGTTTATCCTCAGCCATATGACCAGCCCTGCAAAACTTTACTTTGGAAGCTGGATGCTTTTTTAAAAAGGGGGGGGGGGGCGATGTGGCTTTTTGTGCATGTGCTAATTAAGGCAGATACTGCTAGATGCTTGTTACATTGCATCTGAAAAATGTACAGCTGGAGAGGGAAGGACAGAAAGGAAATCAAAACAGCTAGAAGAATTCCCATTTTATGGAGCCAGACAATAAATACCCAAGAATCCCTAATCTGGACAGACGGATGGACAGGCCGCTGTTACACTGTTTAATCTCTCCTTCTCCACAATTCATCTACAGTGTCTAAACCTTTCACTCTAGCAAGAAGAGTTGTATCTTCTTGGGGGGGGGGGGGGAGAGAGATATATTACTGTTGATCCTCCTAAACCACCTTCCAATCCAGCATGCGAGTGAATCCCAAGGCTGGAGTTAAAGGAGGACTTAGGGTGAGACCAGTCTGCCTGGAAGTGCATGGATGTAGCTAAAAGGAGGCCTTGTTTAAGGGACTGCTTAGAAACTGACGAAGGGCCTTTCCCTTTGAAGAGAGGAGTCTTGTCGGTTTCTGTCCCCTGCCAGCAACAGCCCAAAGGGGAAGTGGTCGGAAGCAACATGTCCATGTTGGACTCGTCCCAAGCCCGGTGCCCTCGACTCCTCCCAGGAAGATGCGTTCAGTGACCTGAGGAGGCTCTTCCCGCCACAGACAGCTCTGGGGTATTGAATTGTGTTCCTGGAAGGGGTCTCTGATTTCCTGCTCCTGCTGGGGCCGGGCTTCCCTGCAGCTGCCTGGAGAGGTTGCACTGGGCCTTGCATTCCATCCTCTTGCACAGCACGGGGATCGCCCGGAGCGAAAGCGGAGGCTCAGCTTGGGCGTTAGGGAACGTCGAAATGGGAGTCATGTTTGTGTTAGCGAAAAGCAGCTGATTTTATTTCTCACGACGCTATTCTGGGGGGCATGATACACCCCGTCTTGCTTCCTTGTCAGTGCTGTTTATACGCCAGCGTCTGGCCAATGCTCAGGTGGGATTGTCACACTAGAGTACCAGGTGGGTGGCTCATTGAGCGTTTCCTTAGGACACTAGAAACTAAAAAGGTAACGTTTCTAGGGGATCGAGTTTGGACCCATCGGGCTTAGTGTTTCTGTTTTACCCCGATGGAATTACCTTCATGAAATCTTGGAAGTCTTTGGCTGAAACAATAATTCAAATAATTTAATATTCCCAAAATTCTCGATTGGCTTGACAGCCAGGTATTGGCTATTGAGGTTCCACTCGGGCACTGACTGTGTTATCAGTCGCAGACTGCACCCCGGAACCGATGGGTCCATCCTGCCAAGCGTGATGTGCCCTGGTGTCACGCAGGCGTGGGGCGGAATGCCGCTCTCAGGCAGGAGTCCTGTGTCCTCGGTGCACTTTGTTGATGATTCGGGAGTCGCCAGAAGATGCAGGACTCTGCACTGGTGGAGGTCAAGCACTGCGTGAAATCTGCAATGTAGTTCACTTGAATGTTTTCGCTAACGACCCCCTCCCCCATCTCTTGTTCCAGATGATGAAGTTTGCTTGGGATAACTACAAACAATTCGCGTTCGGGAAAAACGAGCTGCGGCCGCTGACGAAGAATGGCCACATCGGTAACATGTTCGGTGAGTTGTGCTGCACGTTCCCCTTTCTCCTCCTTTGCTCTTGGTGCGGGGAAGAAACATACTGGGGCATGGGAGGGCCCCAGTTCACTGGAGCCCCATTGACCTGGTGTCTAATCTGCCACTGAGCTAGGCAGCAAATTCCCTTCAGCTCCTTGGAAAATCCCAGCCAGGATCACTCTGTCCAGCACAGACGCAGAGCAGTTCCCAACCGGGCCAGTTCCCGCACTAAACGCGGAGTTAATCGCCACCTGGAAACTTTCCGTTTGTCTCCACTTGTTACGTCAGGATCTGACCCAACTGGCTTCTCTTTTGCTGCTCCACTGCTGAGTGGGGATGCGGACTCCTGAAATAGACTAAGGGAATCGATATTCAGGACTCTTTGCGCTGTGTGTTTACTGGCTCGTGCAACTTCTCTTGCTGAGTGGGGGAGGGGGGTAACTTCATTGTCAGGGCTAAGCCGGCGTGACAGGCCTCTGCAGGCATCCCGAGAGTGCAGGAGCCGATGATGCTAAAGGAGAGGCAGGGCTGGGCGTCAGACCTACTTCCAGTGCTGCCATCGAGTCCTCCTGGCGTCTCAGATCCAGCGCTTTGCTTTTCTGTGCCCGCTTCTCCATGTGAAGCGGAGGTCGTGCTTGCGCCAGGAGGGCACGGGAAGGTTACTGCACGGAGAGGAGTTAAGTTCTTTAGGTTTCTTGGGGGAGCCGGAGCTGAACCGACAGTGCCACTTGGGAAGGCCTGCACTGTGCCTGCCCGCACTGTTCATGGCTCCCGTCGCTGCTGTCCCCCGATCCCGTCTTCAGAGGCGCTGAGCTCACTCGCCGCTCTCCTGCAATCCCCAAACCCTCCTGCCAGTTTGCTCAGCATTTGCCCTCGCTGCATCGCTCGCTTGGCGTTTGGTAACGTCCCCGTCCCAGTGAATTTGTGGGAATTCCTTATGGAATGCAGCTGTAAACCAGAGAAGCTATGGAAAGGCTGGGTGCGTGTTTGTCCTGCTATAGCGGGTGGCTCTTAGCTTGCTCGAGATGTCTGGGAGGGCTCTCAGGGAACACGCTCTCTGGAGCAGAAGGGTTTTCAGGCAGTCGCTGAAGAGATGCTACATGGAGCCTTTCATACTGTTTAATGTGCTTCCCCCACCCCCTCCCAACGCTGCTTAGTAAAGCAATAAACCAGCAAGCAGCCTCGCGCCGCGCATCCCTGCCCTATTGAAATGCAGGTGGAAACGGGGGAATACTGGCTTTTCTCATAATGTATTTTGATTCCAAACCACAGATGTACTGTAGGCAGCCCTGGTACTCTCCTGCCAGGAGGTGTCAAAATTCAGCTGAGACTTTACTGCAGCTGCTTGCTTCTGTGTGGGCGGAAGGACACCTTTTAGGGCTATTTTAGAAAATGTTTGTGTGACAGAAACCTGTTCAGGTCCTGGAAGGGTGGTAGATCTTCTCCCTGGTCGGTACACGATGCTCACTTGCAGCCGAACTGCCAGCCAAGCGGGGGATCTGCTTTTTCAGCAAATACGTTTCTGCAAGTCAAAATAGAAATACATAGTGAGCATTCACCTGCCGATGCCGGTGGCTGACGCTGGCGCACTGACCGGTTTGCGCCGGCCTGCCCATCTCCACAGCCAGCAGGGAGCGGACACGAGGCTCTGCTGCCTCCGGATTTATTTCCTTTACTTCCCCCCCCCCCTCCTCCTGCAGCTCTGTGTACGAGGCCGGCCAGGGCTGTGACAGGGTCTCGGCTCGTGTTGTCTGCCGTTTGCGACCCCCTTCAGGCGTGGGCTGCGGGGAGAGAGCCCCCTTCCTGCCACCCAGAATTACACAGAGGCCAGGTTTGGCTGGGGGAGCATCTTGTCTGAAGTGTGCGTGGCACAGACACGGAGACGGGGTCCCAATGTGGCCTGGTCAGACGTGGCAAATTGTACTAATGTGCCACACCCTTCTCATGTCATCGGCTTGTGCCAGGACTTCCAGTGTCCTATGGACGGCTCGTGTGAGGAAGTGATACCCTCGCTACAATAACTGAGGGTCTCTAGAGCTAGCCAGAAATAGCCATGGGCCAATGGTAAAGACTCTTGATTGCTCTCCAGTGTCTTCGCCACGTCTCCCGTACATCCTGGTCTCCCAGGCGCCCTTGCGGGAGGGAGGGAGGAAGAACTCGGTGGAGAACACCAGGGATGTCAGTGCGCACATTTACACGGTTCACCAATAAGCCTGGGTGGTGATGCAGAAGCAGCAGCACGGGGGAGGGGAGCGGGCAGGAGCTGGTGTTCATGAGGAGCCGGCTTTTAAGCAGGCTTCTTGTGAGCACGGCTGCCTCCCCCGCACCGCTGCATCTGATAGAGGCAGCAGTGCTGGGGGACAGGCGGGAGCCGGCTCCCCACGTGTCTGGCTCCTGTGGAGCTGCATGCCCCCTACGCTGCTGCAGTGGGGCAGGGGGTTATGCGGGAGCTGGTGCTACAGAGGCAGCAGGGAAGAGGGGGGGCAGAGCCCCCTCCCCCCCACCCCACGGGTAAACATGTAACCGGCACAAATTTCAGCAGCTACGTGTTTCCAAATGAAGTATTTTTCCGCCCCCTGAGGCCGCCCTGCTCTTAGGCGCGCTGGGCAGGATCCCTGGGAGCGAGGCCGTCGAATCGCCGACTCCCACAGCCGGGCGCAGGGAGGAAATAAACCCCAGCTGGTGCCGCGTTTCCCGCACACGGGGGCTTTTAGAACTTCGGAATTTTCATGAGTCTCCGTCCTGAGAGCCGCGAGCGCCGAGCGACTCCGGGGCACGCCCAGGGCGGGTGGGAAGTCGCCTGTGTCGGTGGCTGGGCAAGTGCATGTAGGTGTGGGGCAGGGGCGTGTTCGGTTCCAAGTGTCGCTTAGATCTGCGTGACCGAACTGTCCAACCCCTGTGTTTCAATTTCCCAGCCTTTCTGTTTGGCGCTAAGAGCCGGAACCAATCGATGCTTGTACGTTGAGACCCTCGCAATAAAGGTGCTAGAGGAAGGCAGAGTTGCTCGCTCGCAGGGCGTTGGAGACCGTCGCTGCGATAATTCTGTTGTTTAATGCTAGTTATCGTGTCTGCTCGCTCGCTCTGTCATAGCTGCTTAGTTTTTGGACAAAATATTTTTAAGCTTTGCTTCGTCTTTCAGAGTTATATGGTATGGAAAACAAGCTGGAGACCGCTTTAGCTCACCCATCAATTATCACTTACGTTTTAATTGCTGAATCTTTATTACAGTGATAAGTTAAGGAGTTGGGGTTTAGCTGTTCCATGGTGTGTGCGGTGCTGGCAGCTAGACGACTCTCTTGATGTGTGTAATAAATACGGCCCCTCATGATGCTGTTCTGGAGCCGCTTTTCAGGATCTAACAGCATTTGAATGTCCCAGTCTTCGGGCAGGAATCGCCACGTCCAACCAGCTCTCTTCTCGAACTGGCAATTGCATTTAGCACCTAAAGGTCTCTTGTGCGGGCCCCTCTGATGTGAATCTCCGTGACACTGTCACGTCGAGGACACAGGCAGGTCGCAGCAGTGGCAGGCGAGGCTCTGGCAGCAGCTCGGTCTAAACGGAAGCGCAGGCGGCCTGGTAGTGCTGCGTGCTCAGCTGTTTGGCGGCAGCGTTCAGCGGGGCTACAGCCCCGGGATCCGTGGTTCCTGGACGACGAGCGGCCGCCTGCCTGCCCTCAGCTCGTTCCTTGGCCGGGAGCGTCTGGCGCCGCACTGACAATTTGTTCTGCTGATGTTCCCGGCCCCAGCTGCTGGAAATGGGGCTGTTTCCAATCCTGGCTTGCACGGGGCTGTCATGCCGGGGGGGCGAGCGAGTGAGGAGAGACGTGGCATTTCATGGCGCGCTTTAGAGCGGTGCCAAAATGAAGGTTGTGGAGGCTGGAGTGCTCCGTGGGAGGGATGTTCCATTTAGTCCATTGACTCTCCGTCGACTAGATGATTAGTCGATATGCCGGAGAGCTGTAGCGCGGCGTTAGCTCCTGGCCTCGAGCGCTAAGCCCGCTCTGGCTCTGCCTAGTCAGTGTATTAAGAGCTTGCCAGCTCCGAATGCGTTTAAAAGGCTGGTGCGCAGCCGGGGGTGACTCAGCGCAAGCCGAGACCGCTGATTCCCGGCTCGCGCCAGGTGCCCCCCACTGCGCCTCTGCTTTTTACATGTATTACGAGCCAGCAGGCTCTTGCGTCATTTAAAAGCAGCACAGCGTCTGAGACTGGGTGCGAGCTGGGAATCGGCTGAGCCCCAGCTCATCCCATTCCCTCTCCCCCTCTGCTGCCCCTGCCTCCTGGTGGAGATGGGGCTGGGGGAACCGGCTTTTAAGCCACATTTCCCCCCTGCATCAGCTTCTGCATCCCCCCTCCCTTGCTGCCTCTGATAGGGGCAGCAAGTGGGGGGAGAAGCGACTAGTCGAGGGACAATCCGATAAGCTTATGGGATAGTCGACTAGTCGCTTCCATCCCTCCTCCGTGGTCAGTGCCCGGGCCAGCTTTCCAGCCCTGCCTTCGACGTGCCCCAGCCCTGCCAATTTTGGGAGTGGGTGTTTTTTATGCGGACGTGACTGTATTGGCCGAGGCCGTCCCACTGGGCTTCCTCAGCATTTGTGGCCAGTAACTTTTGGTCACCACCAACTAGAGCTTCTGAACTCACATGAGGGCTGTTAAAACGTGTGTAACCGTGGGACTGTTGGAAAGTTCAGCCGTTACACGCAGGGCGGCAGCGGGCTCCCCAGGAGCCTGCGTGTGACCGTTCACCCATGAACCGTGCACGTGGGTTCACTTTCACGCCCCTAACTCTTACAGGTTACTCAGACGTTACAGGCTCTGTGTTCCATTATCTGTCCCTTGGTCCATCTAGTCTCCCTCCTTGAGCCGCACACTTAACAATACATGCAGCGATTAGAGGTTTTGCAGTGTTGTGTAGCTGTGGTGGTCTTGGGATGTTACATACCAGGTGGGTGAGGGAGCATCATTTTCAACTTCTCTTGGTGAATGTCCTTTGTTTGTGATTTTTAGCAAGGAGGTAGGAAGGGAGCAGTCAGCCGAGCCGAAGCAATAGGCATTCGTGTATATGTATTTAACTAGAGACGTGCTCGCGACAAGACAAGAAACATGTGCTCGCCCTGAGGAGTTGTTTGGTGCCATGTTCCCTGTGATCACAAAAGTGCAAAGCCCTGGAGTGTCATTTTATGTGATTAAAACAAAAATAATAGTTCTCTGAATTTGCATCCAGAATTATTCCCTCTGTCACATTATGCAGTTTTCTTCGTGTGCTTTTTAAGGAGAGAGACGTTTTTTCCACCTCTGCAGAGCTAATGAAGATGTTTCCGCTCTTCCTGGAACACTGTGAGCCTGCTTTTTTTTAAGTAGCTTATTCCAGTTGAATGTTTTTAAGGAAGGATGTTTTGTATTTGTACTGTCTCTTTCTGCTGCCCCTGAAAGCCCTGCTTCCTGTCTGTGTGCAGCAGTGATTCAGGATATCCCTCCAAACGGCAGAGCCAGGGAGTACTTGTTAATATAAATCATCATTTCAGTGCCCCCTCCCCCCAGCCTGTCGGGGATTGCGCCTGAGGAAAGGTGGCTCGGCTGTGACCTTCCGACAGGCCCATCCGTGCAGCCCTTTCCCCTCCAGGCCGTGGCAACCGTGGTGTTTCCTTCAGACGCTGGAATCCTTGCTCTGCGGCACTTGGGCCGGGGAGTAAAACGCTCATCGCGTCAGGTGAGCTCAGGCCGCCTTGGTTGTCCTGCGGGGCAGGGTCACTACAGCCCTCGCCCGCCTTCAAGACTGGTTGGTGCTGTGAGCCGCGTGGAGCGAGCCCGGACTGCTCCGGTAGCCAAAGGCCTCTTGGCGCACGATGCTCTGAAGACTTCCCAGCGGGATCCGTGCCACGGCTGCTGCTATCGCTGAATTCTCGAAGCCGCGAGGCGCCTGTGAGGACAGTGCATCAATCAGCGTGAATTGTTAATGGGAGTTAGGTGACTGCTTATGCGTGGAAAGGCCATAAAATACTCCAAGCATGAATGTGCTGCTATAAACACAAGCCAGAGCCCAAAGCCACCCTGCGAGACTTGGATTGGCCACGCAGGGAGCTAGTCACACCCCGTCTCGAGTCTGTTGCAGAGCCGGGGGAGTCCCAGCTCCTGGTGACTCCAGTCAGGCATGGCCTTAGGGCAAGGTGGTTGCGCCTTCAGGGCCTGGCGCCTGCCTGCCTAGCTGCTCGCTCGCTGCCCTGGCTGCTCTCTGCCTGGCCACGCGGTGCAGCCAACCACAACATGCCACCTTGGGCCCCACCAGCTTTTTGACCGGACCTGTTTCCCGTGAACTTTGCATCACACCCCTCGTGATCCTGTTACAGGGAGTTGTGCAAACATCGGATTGGACCCATGTGGCCTTCCCGCCCCTGAATTTAGCTTGCAATTTCTGGCTCAGAAAAACCCACCTCCCCAAACCCAGATTGCTAAGATTTTTGGCCCACGATGCAGACCCCAGAGGTTGGTGTGCGTTTGAGACCCTGCTCTTGCATTTTAGTTCAGCCCTTTCGCTGCAAGGGGGCAGCTGTGCAGTGTTGGCTGCAGGGTTTTGACAGTAGAAAGCCAGGCAGACTCGCTTTACCTCAGCATAAAACCATGAATCATCCCTTGTTTCCTCCGCTTGATGAACTAGCCGGGGATCCTGGGCTGAGTTTTGAATTTAATGAAGCTAAAACCCAGGCAAGTCTCTTCAAATTTGCTGACACATTCTGCTCAAGGGAAAAACCAGCTCAGAAAACCAGCTCGTAAGACTGGCCAGACTGGAAACGGGATCGTGAGCGTTCGGGGACACGACCCCCTTCTTCAGATGAAGTGGGCTGTGCCCGCGAAAGCTCGTGATCCCAGCCACGTTTTTGTTAGTCTCTAAGGTGCTGCAGGACCGTTTGTTGTTGGTTTTCCATTGCAGACGAGCACGTGGCCCTTCAGAGCTTGGGCCTAGAGAGCGGCATCCAGTCGCCAAGCAGAGTACAACAGATCACCCCCTTACGGCTCCTCTGTAACCGAGGCCTCACGCTTATACGAAGCACACGGGAGGTTTGTCGGCAAAGGCAACGCGCCACGTTTACTGAAAACCAGGTGGCCCATGAGCCTAGGCGAACTAGGCAATTGCCTAGAGCTCCGCTGGCCCAGGTGCCCGATGATGACATCACGGCCATTGACAGCCGTGCAGGGGGGTGCCAATTGCGCCGCCTACCTGGGGCGCCAGCTGCCATAGCCAGCCTCGGGCCGCTCCTTCTGAAAATTCAGCATGAAAAGCAGCATTGGCATCCGCATGCGCTGCCCGTGGCCTGGTAGTCACCGGTCTGTCATGGCCAGGCAGGGTCAGGTCCATCGGGGGGACTCCACTTTCTGCCTGGTGTCATCGGCCCAGGGTTCAAGTCGGGCAGCTCTGATCTTGGAGCTGGTTCTCAACCAACTTCCATTTGGACCCCAGTTAAAACCTGAGTCCTGCTTAGCTAGACCGTAGCCAATTATTGAACTGAAGGGTAACCAGTAACATGCTGCTTGAGTGACCAAGCCCCCCCCACCACCTTGATTGATTGACACTTAGCAAAATTCATTATACCGCAGGCAGCTCCTACAGGCAAACGGTGGGAAAGTGGGGCCATAAGGATTCTAGATCCCCGACTCTGGATAAGTTTTGCCAGACAAACTGAGTCTTCTGTCTGGTGCTTAGTGGGCGCCATTAGGAGAGAAATGTGAGTTTCAGCTCATGGCTGCCGCTCTTCCAATCTGGCTGCAGACAAAGGCTTCTGGCCTTCCTGTGTGGCTGTAGAAAAAGGCCTTCTCCTTCCAGTGCCCCCTCCCCAGAACTTAAACCACAAAGGAGAGTTTTGGGGAGGTTCGCAGAATACAAGGACGTACGCTAGCGTGCAAGAAAGGAGCAGGGCTGAAGCCGCCCTGCAGCCTTGTAGACAAGAGTATTAACCGATGCTGGGCTGGTTCTTTCTTGGCGCCTGGGAGACTTTTATTTAAAACCACGAATCTGATTTTAAAAAATGGTAAAAAAAAAAAAAAATGTTTTTTATGGATGTTGTTTGTGCCTCGTTCTGGATGCTAATTGTCCAGTTTCCCCCAATATCCAGCCTCTGATTAAAAGGCAGCCGGCTGACAATGGGTGTGGTTGGACTGCGGGCTAATCCTTTGCGGTGTTATGGAGATGATGGTAGCAAATCTGTGGCTAAGGCTGCATTGAAATTTGCACTTAAGCAAGACTGAAATCAACATGCAACATTAACTCCTGCCAGATGGCCGGCACACCCAAGGCTGGCTGAATTGCAGTGCAGAATTTACAGAACTGAACAGCGAATGTAGAGCAGAGATCACCCATCTGTAGACTTCCTTCTCTCTCTCAAATGTTTAGACAAACTTCTCTTCCAGGCACCGTGTGCAATCAGATGCTGCACTTTCTCTCTCTCTCTCTCATACACAGCCACATACAGTGTAGCTTAGGAAAGTCATAACAACCCTATATTAATCATCAAAAGCCACAGGCCTGTAATTAGTGAGCATCAGCGTTCAGGCTGTACAGTAATTGCTCGACGTGGGGGCTGTGGGTGGTTGTAGAGAGTCAGTTTAATTCGAAAAGAACTGACAAGTGGATCGGGGTGTTCAGGGTACTGGTGTTTTACACGTTGTGTTGGTGACTTCGGTGCCTTGGCAGCGCTGATTCGGTGAATTGCTGTGTTTTGAGGGGGGAGAGCACGTTAGGCTGTTATTTCACACCTTTAATTTGGGCCGGCCCTGGAGTGTCCCCTCATGCACTGCCCAGCTGTCTGCGAGGAATACGAGTGATCCCAGTCGGGGAAGGGACGTAGGCAGGTGAATATTCTGACTGACCCCATGTCCTGACCCTCAAACCTTTTCCTGAAACTCCTTTGTGAGCAGATACTGAGCATGAGGTCCTTGGAATATAGCGGAGCCATAACACGGTTATGTCTGCCATAGCCTGCTGCTACCAGCTGCTCTTCTCACTCGAACACACCGAACGTGGCCTGCGAATGTGTTCTCAGCAGGGACGCTCTGTTTCATTATCTCCTGTACATTTCACTCTACAGCCCCTAACCTGCGGTTGAATGTTCCTGAACGTGCTTTTGCAGACTCTGAGATCACCAGATTCACCGAGATCGTTATTTAATACTTTATTACTGTCATGGCGAGGAGCCCTGGTCACAGACCGGGACGCATGGTGCTCTGTACAAACAAAGAACCAAAGAGACAGTCCCTGCCCAAAGATGTTTACATGGAAGGAATGACCTGGATGTGTAGGGGGTCATAGTTTGTGTGATGTCTGATTCCTGAAGCTGAATTATGTCCCTGCTTGTATTTTTATAAACATGGACCCCATTGTATGTTGAAATACTTTATGGTGTCTGGCAGTGCAGCTTTTCAATTCTGCATTTGATTTTCCCTTGTCTACTCAGAAAGGAAGGAGGGATGTAAATTATGTAACAGGAAGCCCATTTCTTCTCTCTTTATTTTTAATTAGCCGCTATATGTCTGTCTTTCTTTTTTTAATGAACTTCTAAGAAAGTAGGTAGCATCCAGAACTGGTCTGTTAGCTTTTAATCTTAGGGCTTGACTTTTTATCGTGGTGCTACCCAAGTGCCTTGTAATTTTTATTCTCATGGAATATTCATCTAGATTAGTGCAAGGGTGCCTATTTTTCATTCACCCTAGGGTGATCCCATGTAAAAGTGCTTCTTTTCCAGCATTGTGTTCGGCATCATTTCTCTAGGTATCTTCCTTCATTCTCTGTGTTCTCTCATCTTTCTGAAACATGCCTTCTTTTGGCATCAAAGAGACGAAACTCTCTTGTCCCATTTAATACTTACTTAACATCATCCCATAGGACATTAACTTTCATATCTGATTTGTCAATGATTTCTAAGCTAGCTTCACGTGGCAGGCTCTTGAAATCTAAGACTCTAACAATGTTTTAAAATATTCTCTTTTGAGATTAAACTTCTGGTGTGTGCTCTCCCCAAAAGATAAAAAGCGGGGGGGAAAAAGGGGTGGGGAGTTTTTTAAAGAAAATGTATTCAGCCTTTTCTGGAGTAGTCAGCGGCGTTTTTGTTCAGATGTTTTATGTTGCTTTTGTTCTCAAAAGTTTTAGTGCACAGTAATGTGTGCTGTATGTGATTTCCCCAATGGAAAAGCAGTCATGTTGGATTCAAGTTATAAATGGATTGAGGAAAATGTAGATGAAAATGATATAAATGCCTGGCTCATACCAGTTGCAATGGGCATTGTATATGGTTGCTCTGATTTATGAAGCTGTAGTTAAAAATACCTAAACATATTTCCATTTTTTGCCACGGTGCTTTTATTTGAACACACAGTCACATGCAACTGTATTTTCTTCTGGAAGAAATACTGCGCGGGTACAATGTTCTGGTTGAAACTTTGTACTCCGAAGTCCCTAAATTCCAAGCGATGGTATTCACAGAAGCCACGCTCGGCCATATTGCACCTGTGAATCTCTAAACACCGTATACACAATGCTTTCTTGCACGTGGTAGCAAATAATTCAGGGCTATAGGAACTAAGCTTTGAGTTTTCCCCTGGGAAGAAGGTAGAAGGGCTTCCATTGACTTGGCTGAAGTCATGTATTTGAGGACAAAATTTAGCCTGGAGGCATTAAAATTAGCGTTATAATAGCACAAAGTGTTTCTTAGGCCAGGCTGGCTGAGCTGTGGTTGCTGTGAGAATCGGTGTTTTGAATTTCCCGGTACCAAAGCCCTGCTGTAACACTGTGTTAATGCAGCGTTTGAGGTGCGGGGGGGCGGGGGTGTCCGAGCAGTTTCAATAGAGGTTCCTTCCATCGCTTCCGCTCTAGCCTGTCTCCAGATGGCTGAGGAGCTCGTTGGGGCTGGTGGCTCCCAGTGAGGCTATTTGGAACCTGGCAAACTGGGGCCCAAAGTCTGTTTCTAGTTTTGCAAGTTTTAGGGGGAAGCCGAGACCCATCTTCCAGCAGCTGTGCCGGGGTGGGCAGCACTTTTGGCTGGGGGGCCACTCCCAGGATTAGGTAAGTAGTCAAGGGCTGCACTTTTCTTTGATATTGATGGGGGAGGTGCAGGGCCTGGGAGCTCCGGATAGGGACTTGGAGTCCAGAGTATGGGTTCAGGAGAGGATTCTGACCTGGAGGAGGGGTTCCACCCTCTGGGAGGGAGGCTGGGTGCAGAAGGGAGCTCAGGGTTAGGGGATTGGGGATGCAGGGTCCGGAAGGGGTTTGTGACCTGAGGCAGTGGGGGTGCCAGGGTCTGGATGGTGACCTGGGTGCAGGGTCTGGGTGCATGCGCGGGGGTGCAGAGGTTTAGGGTTTGAGCTGTGATGGGAGCAGGACAGGGGCAGAGAAGGCGCTGGGGTGCCAGAGGCAGGCTCTGGCTCGGAGGCACTTACCGTAGGTGCCTCCCGGCCAGCAGATCCCTCAGGCAGCTCCCTGCCTGCCACAGCCCCTCGCTCTGCTCAGAGTGGCCGGCTGTGGGGCCCACGTGTCTCTGAACACTGTAGCTGGAATACTTTGTACACTGTGCGCCACAAACACAGCCCAGGCAGCTCCCATTGGCCAATTTCCAGCCAATGGGAGCGGTGAGATTGTGTTGGGGGCAGGGACAGAACACAGAGGCCTGCCCCAGGCTGGCAGCTTTCAGCGAAGCACATGGCCTCTGCAGTCTGTCGCTTTTAGCAGGGGGCGGGTCAGGCAGGGAACCTGCCCAAGGCTCCTGCAGGCCAGATCTGGTGGCTTGGTGGCCTGGACAAATCCTGCATTCTCTATTTTGCCTACTCCTGAGTCCGTAGCTAGCATCTCCAGGCACTGCCCCTCCCCCCATTCATTGGTGCACGGAACAACGGCATCACTTTTGTGTTTGAATGGAGAGGGAAGCTTCACCCCTGCCCTTTGGATTCAGCTCCAAGCACCAGATCATCTCTGTTGTTTATAAACAGGTCGCAAGAGTTGAGTTCTCGGGCCCCCTACGTTCGAGCATCACGTAGATGGGTGGTTTTCCTCTCCCAGAGCAGAATGCGCGACCCGCTCGCCACGGTGCATTGTCCGGCCCATTCGCCGACAGAGAAGCATTGTCTGTCGTTACAAGCTGCTTCTTTCCTTCCCTGTCATAAGGCATCTGCCACACGTCCTGGGAGCTGGCAGGGCACTGTCTTGCTGGTTGTTTTAGCGACGTCTCGCTTCAATTCAGAGATGAATTAGCAGCCTCTGCTCGTTAGCTGCTCGCTGTGTCGTGAAGTCCAGGGATGGTTGTTGTGGATGGGGTGAGCGTGCTCATGGGAATAGGCCTGCTGAGGCCCCTCTCCTCACGTGGCACAGTCTCTCCATGTCGCATGTGAAGAAGAAATTCAAGGTGTAGAGTTGTTGCCCTGAGCCAGTCTGACAGTCCCTTCCAACAGACGAGAAGCAGGAAGCTTTTTGCTCCAGCTGTGTCTGTTGTCCCCTTGCCTAGCCTGTATCAGAGGGGTAGCATGTTAGTCTGAATCTGCAAGAACGAGAAGTCCTGTTACACCTGATTGTCCACAAAAGTGCATGCTCCAATAAATCTGAGAGTCTACCAGGTGCCACAGGACTTCTCGTTGTTCACACAGGCTAGACAAGAACCAACGTCTCCAGCCACACGCCTCGCTGGTTGTTAAAGAGCCTCCGGTTGCAGGAGACAATCACGTCAGTTTCACTGACATCCAGGCCTTGTTGCCCAAATGAAACAACCAACGTGTCTCCCAAAGGAGTCTCTGTCATTGTTTTCAATTCCCACTGGGCGCCCTGCAGCCCACGGTCCTTCTTGCCGGAGTAGGACCTACAGGGCCAGTCCAGCCAACTTCTCTCTTCAGAAGCTCTTGAATGGAAAGGAGTTGAGCGTGGGCTCCAGGAGGCTGGGGTAATTAATAACGCAGTACACCAGGTACAGCGCCTCTCCGCAGAGGAGCCTCGCGGGTGGAGAAGCTGAGCCGCAGAGGGTTACAGTTTGGATCAGACATGCCTGGACTCGGTCCCACCTTGCCTGGTAATGCAGGTGCTTCTGTGCTGGGCATTTAGCTTCCATGTCGATGGCCTCCCCTTTTCAGTGCACAACAAGGATATTGTCACCCGGCTTTGGCCACGCCGACCTCCCCACTGTCAGCTTTCTAACTTTCCTTGTTCTGTCCCTCCCTAGCACCCAGCTGCCCTGCTTCAGAGAGACTGTGGGGACTTCATTGCCACTGACCGAACCCTTGGGGGCTTGAGGTTGGAGTGGCTTACAATTAAAATAACCACCGCAGCTGGAGGAATCCCTGAATTTAACCCTCGCACCCGAATAGCTACAGCTCCTGGGGCGCTTTACTGTATTTGCCTAGTAGCTGTGCAGCACAGTTGCTGACACATGCTGTGCAGTGCAGGTAGAACTGTGATTCATTAACACTCCCTGTGAATTCAGAGGATCAACTCCTGGTGACAAAGGAACACAGATCGAGCGGTCTAGTAGCCAGATGTTTGGGCAGACCTCCTTAGTGCTCTTTAGAACTCTTCTTATTCCAGGGGGAAGCTGAGTCTCCTCGGTTGCAAACAGCTCTCTCAAGTCCTGCCAACTTTCTGTAGCTCCGTACGGTGAGATGTACAATAGGGCGTCGCATTCCCCAGCCTCGTAGACTCAGATTATCGACCCTCCTGTTTTCTCTCTGTCTTGCGGGAAATGATCTGGGCTTTTATTCTTCCTCACTTTGGGCAGGAAGGCTGTAACTTCAGAAGTGCATCTCTCTGCCTTGATATAGGAGTGCACTGGTTGGGCTGGTGGGTTTGAGTGAACACTCCAGTGAAGCAGATGGATTTCTGATGAATCTGCTAGCTATGTCTCAGAGCTTCAAGAAAATTAATAACTGCTTCTGCTACTCTGCAAATGTTCATCTAGCTGATTGTATTTTTAGTGCATGTAGGAGATACAATATTTGAGGGTTCTAGCTTTTAATGCAAGCGCAAAAAATAGTACAAAGAGGAAAAATATGGAGGAGACAAACATTTTGAATATAAAGTCTTGTGTAACGCCAGCAGTGGTGTCTATTTGGAATGGTTTATTTGGAGAGCGGAGACGAATGAAGCTGCTCAAAAGCAAATAGATGTTTTTATTTTCAGGAGAATGTGCTGATAAGAATGAAATGGATCTTTTGTAGTTCTTAGACTGGTTTTTGTCTCCTCGGTCTCTCTGCAGTGGTATTTTATTGCTCTGATGTAGTCTGCTTAAGGTAATGTAAACTAAACAAAGGGAGCAGAGTTACACTCATATCTCTTAAGTTCACCGACAAAACCATAATAGAAAATAAATTGAGTGAAGGCATTGACTGTGTTCTAGTGTCATTGACAGTGCAGAAATTCTGCAGTGTATAGAATATTGTCCCAGTTCCATTGATGTTATGGTAGAAGCAGTTTAACGGCTGAAGTAGTAGGATGTAAAGGGACAGTTTAATTAGGTCTTAATTCCGAATTTCCATTTCTTGGTGAAAAGGTCTGAAAACTGTTTGGTTACATTTGTTTAGCTTTTGTGTTTAATTGACACATTCTGTACTAGCACTCTGCCCTCTACTCAACGCTAGTGATGGGCGAGAAGTCATTAGCAACTGGTTTGGTCCTTCTGGTTATTTGATCAAAGACTTGCTTTCTCTTGTCCCACCTCTTAACATTTCTGAATCTGCTCTAGATTCCGATTATGCCACTCAAAAGTGGTTTATCAGGAGCAGTTTCCATATTAGAATGCAATTAACAGGGTGGAAAAGTGAACCCGGGCGCTCTGGACTGTAACGTTGACACTGAAGGCAACACAAGGTTTGATGACGAACCGATTTAATTTGGGTGTAAGTTTGGTGGGCTGGAGCCCTTGTTAGCTACGTTTGTTAGCCTTCCGGCGCCACAGGACTTGTCGCTGGTTTAAACTAACAGATGCTTGTCCCAGGACTTTATTTTAGCTCTTATGTGCCTGGATGGTGGGGGAGGGAGGGAGTGAGTAGCGAATTTGCCAATCTTAAGGCGATTTCAAAAGAAAGGGTGGCGCTCGGCCTCGTCACATGGCTGACAAGTTTCAGGCACCAAAAGTTTGTTGCAAGGAGGGGGGAGAGAAAAATTCTTCTCCTTCACCTTTGAGGCTAAGCAATGCTCTTCAGTTGCAGCAAGTGAGGTTTATGCTGGATATGAGGAAAAACTTCTTGTGCCGTGAGATTTCAGAATTGCCCAAAGCCCAACAAGCTTCAGTTTGCTTTACTCTGGCAGCTGTCTGAATTGTCAACCCCTCCGTGCCGACCCTCCTCCCGAGTTGTGTAACGTGCTGCCACCACTGGCAGGCCGTCATGACCTGAGCTCGTGACCTGAGACCCAAGCCTTTGCCTGAGTCATGGGGCCAAAAGATCCAAAGTTCAATGGCCTCTGAGCGCTGTTCGTCGGCAGCATCGCGCTCGTGGTTTCTTTGCTCGAGTCGCAGGCTGTCAAGCCCCTGAGTTTTAGTTAAAACTGACTTGCTCTCTCCAAGTCTCCGGTGGCTTCGATCACCTGAAGAAGGAGCCTTGGAACTTGGCTTCTGCCCTCTGCCCTGCTGCAGCTCCCCGAGGTGCCGCTCAGTCGTGTGTAACGAGCGCGCTCTTCGTCTTCCATGGAAACAGCCCCCTCGTTCCTGTTCCAAACGGGGCTTTGGCACTAATTCTTGTTTTGACAAATACGATTTGACATAAGAATAGTGGGAGTCGGGGCCTTTCACTTTTGATCTAGGTTTACATTGCCGTGATCTGGATTCCTCCCCCTTTCTCTTGTTCCTTCCAGTTGTAAGCTTGGCTATAGAGTGAGCAAGAAGCCACCTGAAGTCTCTTTGCTCCGGCGCGTTGACACAGCCCTGCAGTATGCAAGCTCGCTGTGCAGCGGCATTGGCGCCTGGGATCGCAGCGTAAGGTGTTTGCAACCAGCCCTGCCGAAAACAAAAGATTCAGTTTCTGTTCAGTGCGAATGCTGGCAGGCAACTGAGTCAGGGCTTCTGGGTCCTGTCCCCAGCTCCCCGCTCGTTCTCTCTCTGAGCTGGGTCCGGGCTCTCCGACACTCTCCATTAGAACGGGAGCCGCACTTACCCAGGGGCTCTGACCCACTCCAAAGAGCTTTACCCCTCGTGAGGAATTGCGGGGTCGAGTCCCCGGCCCGCCAATGACGTCCGTGTTCTGGGTCTCTCGGCGGAGGTGGCCAGGGGCTCCCGTAGCCCGCTCGAGGCGGCACCCGGATGTCACGATGTCTGCAGGGGCTAAACAGATGGGCGAGGCCTCCGAGGAGACAGCGGGAGAGCTAATGGAGAAGGGGCAGCGCTCCCAAGAGCCAGCGAGGAGACGTCCCCTGGCCAGGCCTGGAGGGCCACCGCAGCCCCTTCTCCATGCGTCGGAGGCAGGAGGCAGTGTCAGCTCTGCCCCTTGCACACAGCGAGCAGAGCCAGGGAGGCTGGCTGGTCCTGCCATACCCTCCAGACCGGAGGAGGGCTGCCGAGAACCGGAGGCATTTTGGGGAGGGCCCTGGGCTGTGACACGTCTGATCAGAAGACGAGTGGGGAGGGCAGCAGGCACGGCGGGGTGGGGATGCCCAGCTGAAGAGCTAGTGGGGGAAGAGGATTCCCATTCGCGCATACGAGTGCGCGGGCGCGTTCTTCCCGTCCCGCGGGGCAGCCCCCGCCGAGCGCAGTCCGGCCTTGCCTTGTAACCGCCCCACGGAGCAGCCTGTTCGAGCACCTTGGCTAGTCACATGAGCACGTTGCCGCGCTCGGTGCCTCTTCAGCGTCCCGCAGGAAGAGGAGCCGGCCAGGTTTTACCCTGCACGAGCGCGTGGAGGGTTACGAGTCCAGGTTGGGCCTCCTTGGGGCCTGCCTGCTCCCAGATGAGGGGTTTGCTAGACCAGGGAAGGTCATTTCTGGCCCCCCTACTGCCGTCCTTGCCCTGCTGGGCTTCCCGGCTCCCTTGGGCAGCCCAGCTAGGCTGCACGCTGGGCTCTTCCCGCTCTCCCCACCCAAGCATCAGGCCGGGCTCCTGAGCCCCCACCCCCGCAGAGCACTGGGACTATCTGGTCCTGGAGTATCCGTGGCTGGACCAGAGCGTCTGCCAAGGGTCCCTGAACGTGGAAAGGGGCCCCTTCCGGGTGGGCTGTTACTTTTCATGCCCCTTGATTAAATCCTTCTGTGGCAAAAGGGGAGCGAAGTGAAATCCGTGGTGTGGGCACGTGATCTGCCGGCGGGCTCTCTCCCCGCGGCCGGCCCCCCTCCCATGCTGCTCCTGGCGCCAAGCGAGCCCTCCCCCCTCCATCCCCCCGAAGCAGGAGCGGAGCCGCGTGAATTGCAGCGGTTGAATTTCAGACCTGGACACTGGCTGAGAAGCGAGCTCCTGCTCCTCCTCACCGCGGTATCCATGCTGCAGGCTGCCCCGGCTTTCCACACTGGGGCGGTTGGTCTGGCTGCTGAGGGTGGGCCCCACAGAGGAGACCCCGGCCGGGGTAGGGGGCCGACTCTTGCTGCACTGACACTCGTCCAAAGGCTTTCCAAGCCTGAGTGAGTTGAGTTGCTGGCGTGCCTGGGACCCGCCCGCTTGGGCAGAGCCCCTTTGACGTCCGGCTTTGCCCTGCGATGGCAGCAGCGTTGTGCTGGGGGTGATGTGGATAACCCGAGTCGGAGTCTGGCAGAGCCCGGATTAGCCTGGCTCCCAGGCCCATGCCCCTTGCGACTGGCGCTGCGCCGGTCCCTTCTCTTCGCAGCGTTGGCGTGCCGGGGCCGTGTCGCAGCCTGTGTCCACGGGCCGGGGCCGAGGCCGTACCAGGCAATCCCAGCTGCTGCTTATTGAACGTGGGTGAATGGAGCCGCCTGTTTGGGGGGTTCTTTTCTGCTTTGATTATTATCGTTCATCGTGCTATTGGGACGACACAGCTGCTGTGTATTGGCCCAGTCAGTGCAAGTCTGTGTTCGCGTGTGAATGAACCTTGGGCTTCACTGTTCAGCGTGGAAGGGCAGAGAAAAATGGTTTCTTGTGTTCAGACAGGGTTGCCTGTAGAAAAGCAGGTTGGTTCAAGTACGTCTGATGGGGTATGAAAAATCCACCCCGAGCTGCAGAGCTCAGCTGACCTGCGTTCTCGGTGGGCAGCACAAGGGAAAGAAAACATCTTCCGCCAGCCTCGGGGAGGTGGCTTGCCCCTGCCGATGGGAGACTCCGTCCTGTTGGCGCAGGCAGGGTCTGCCTGGAAGTGCCGTGGCGTTCAGGTATGACTGTCCCGGAGAGGTGGCTGCCGTAGGTACATGTGGATGTGCTGCTCGACGTTCCCCTCGTGGCCCCAATGAACCCAGGGCAGCAGGACCCGGCCAATCCTCGTGGCTGGCCCTGGTGCCTCGTCAGCCCGGCAGTCACGACCCGTTAGCTCCGCCCCCTGCCTGTGGGGCTGCTCCCAGGCCCTCGTCTGGTCTGTGTCCCGGGAAGATTCTTCCTGACGGACAAGCCGTTTGCGCTCTCCTCCTGCCCTGTGGTTTGGTTCCCTCCTGCCGGGGCCCGGCACCACCGGTTGTGGCTGTTCCTGCCCGGTGTTCCCGGAGCATCCGTCCCGCACCCGCCGAGACCGCCGCATTAACGTACTGTTGGCGGGTGAGAAGGCAGCTGAGTTAGGGAGTGTGGCTGGGACGTGGTGGGGGGGGCAGAAATAACACTAGCTCTGTCCTGCTGCCTTCCTGGCCATCGCTGCGGGGCCCGACACTCGGGGGGTGGGGGGTCGGTTTGCCCTGCATGCGCGGCACCCCCACTGGGGGGGGGAGGGGTTGGTTTGCCTGGCATCCAGCTGGACTTGCCTCCTAGCACCTGACTTGTGATTCCCAATCTGTGTGTGTCTTGCCCCTGACCCTAGCTCAGGGGAGGGCAAATTCCCCCCTCCCCCGCGCTCTAGCTCCATCTCTGACTGCTGGGTCTGGCTGCCCGTGATCCAGCCCAGGTGCACAACTTAGATACAACTGTGAAGCCCTTGGCAGCCCTAGAATTGTTACAAATTTCATCTTCCATCGGCGTGGTGCCTCTCACTTACCTGTCGGTAGATGTTCGAAATGGGCGTCCGTCTGTCTGTCTGGCAGTGTGTTCAAGCGCTCCCTCCAGACGCTAGGAGCTAGGACCACCGAATTCCGCAGGCAGCGCCCTCTTGTCCTGGCGTAAAGCCAGCCCGGGAATGGGAACACGGAGGGGAGGGGCAGAGACGTGGGACATGGTGATGCTGAGAGGAACCGAGAGTGTGGCCAGCAGGCCTGGGGCTTTGGGATTTTGCCTGCCAGCACACTGGGTAAGTGGCACCCTTGGGAGGGGGGAGGAGGAGGAGGAAAGTCCCTGCCGGGGGAGGAGAATCCTGCCCTGAGCCCCCGAAATCCCCAAGTCCTGCCCTGACTCCTGTGTCGTTCCCCCCCCCCGTCCTCCCCCTCCCCCCACACACACACAAACCGCCAGCCCCGAAGGACCCGGCAACGCCAGGCGAGCGTGCCAGGTTTTACAGTCCAGTTGGTTTGGTTTGGGGAAGAGTCCCGTGCGGACGCTGCAGAGCACTTTGGGTATGGTGCAGAAGGACCCTTGTGCAAAGCCCACAGGCTGCGGCTCCTCCGACATCCCTGTGTTCAGTGATGTTTATACCAACGGGTTCGTACAAGACCAGGACAGACAGTGACGCACGTGCTCTGGTGTGAAATACCGGGCCAGAACGGGAAGCCAACGCCACTCGGAATCAGGGCATATTTCTGCCCCCCCCCCCCCCCCCCGTGTGTCATGTATTTAAAGGCAAATCTAAAAGGCTCTGCACATTCAAACATTATTTTTTATTTCCAGTAGCGCCCCCCCTCCCCCCTTCCCCCCCCCCCCCCCCCCCCCCCCGCCAAGTGGTGACTTTGTCTCTTTGACCCAATTTAGTTTCAGCAAATCCAACTTTCTGGGTGGTCTGAGTGAGCAGGTTGAAGGTGGGTTTTCACATCCCATTAAAGCGAGCCCGTTAGCGTGTTACTTGCCGAGGATCACAATTCTGTGCGGTGCCTGGGGCGATGCTCGCTCGTTTTCTTAGTGCTCTGCCCGTGTCCGTGCCGCTCAGCGCGGCTACGATTCTCCTTGCTAATAGAGCACATAAAAACCGCAGAATCATTAATAGCGCAGAATCATTGGGGTTGATAAGACCGGCTCCGCGCTGCTGCCGTTTTTCATACTCGCTGCATTTTGTAAACATGCTACAGAACCAGGATTTTTTTATTTATTTTTTTGACCCATCTACAGCTCTTCTGTAACGGCCGTTTCCCGAGCCTGTCCGAATGGATTTCTAGCAGTCGGCTCCAGCACTTCCCCTCCCAGTGTTGGTTGCTGAGGGCTCTCAGCCGCCCACCATATGTAGGTACACAGCCGCACCTTGGGTTGATCTTAGGGTTGTCTCTGTGCTGATTGTAGCTGAGACTTTTCAACCAATCTTGTAACATCACCAAAGTCCTTCCTGGGGGAAACAGGAAAGGACCAATTTCTGTCTTACTCAACATCCAGAGCCAGTCGCCTGGTTTGGGGAAATACTCTACGGGAAATACTCTACGACTCTCTCCAGTTCAGCAACATCTGCGGCCTGGCAGGGTTTGAGTGAGCGGGATGTTCCACATTTCATGGGTGCAGCCAAATTTCCCACAGTCCCATAAAGTTTGTGCGCAGCACCCAGTCCTGACTCTCGGGGCTCTGTGCTGTGATGTAGCTCTCGTTTACCCCTCCACGTCGCTAAGAGCCCAGTGAGCGGGGGCGGCGTTGGTGGTGCTGCTAGGCAGTATTGACCACCTGTATCGTATTGATTCTCTGGTCTGGCACCTGTCAGGTTCCACGGATGCTGGGCCAGAGCGGTTCAAAGGGCTTTTTTTATGCAAAGAGACTTTCAAGGTTTGTTGCTAGCTATTGCCTATTTTTCACTTTTTTTATGCTCTCCAGCTTGCTGACCCCCCCCCCCCACCACCCCCGTGAAGGCTTCTGGGTGTAATCAAGGGGCTGTTTCTTGTAGCACTGTGATCAGAACCATTGCGAGAGGGCACTCGTCCCACGAGGGCTTCTTTATGGGGAAGTTTTGTTTGTGGCTTAGCCCCATCCCTCAGAGCTGCTGAGCATAGGTCAAGCTTGGGAGGGGGAAGGGGCCCGGTGGCAGGGGAGAGTGGTCACCCCTGGCCTGCCCGCTCCGGCTGTCCGGCTCTGGGAGGGGAGAAGGTGTCGAGGCTGAGGAAGGAGCTGTGGCGGAAATGGCGCGGTGCTGTCTGCCTCTTGCCTGTAACACAAGGGCACATCAGCACCTTCACACGCGGGTCCCGCTCCGCCGGGCGGGGTGACGAAAGGAAATGATGGAGAAACTGGAATTTGCCTATTAGGGGGATGGGCAGCTTGCAAGGACCTGTGAGTAGGGGTTATGCAGGAATCTGCAAACTCCGCGTACGTGCACCTAGGGCAGGGACCCCAGTTCTCTTTTAGGGACCCGTAGCCGCGGAAATGGCACTGCCGCTGAGACCCCGCGAGAACGCGTCTCTGCTGCCGTTCCCAGCACTACACCGTGTAACGAACATCCGGGACAGCGCCCCACGTCTCCTCCCGGGGCGCGGTGGTGCTGTCTTCTGAACGTCCGCCAGCCTCGTCCTGTTGCTTCATACGCAAGGCCTGACCGGGGCTTTCTGCCTGGTTGACAGGCGGAGCCAGGCGTGGGGTGCGTAGGCTTCGCTGCCCTCGGCTGGCGAGTAACAAGCATGCGCGTGGATAACTGTTCCGTCAGTTGAGTGAGTGGCACTGTCCTGAGTCGCTCGGTCTGCGCTAAGCATCCCGGAGCGTCTCGCTGCTGCCGTCTAACGCCACATTGTGGAAAACCGTGAGTCATCAGAGGTTGGCACAGGGTTCTGCAGAACAGTGTCATGTTTATCGAGTGTCGGCCTGACCCATGGGAATGTTGTTCTTGGCCTCATCAAGCAGCTCTTCATGTTACGCAATCCCACCTGCACTGGGGTTTCTGGCGGCCCAGCTCCAAGGTTCTGGACCTTGGTCTTCTGTCACGAGATGTTCAGCCTCACAGTGGGGACGACGGCGTCTTGGGGACTCTGGGGGGCAGGGCTGAAATTGATTGTCCACGAGCATGGCAGCGCCGTCGGCCTAGTCGTGGTTGGTGAACGCTGCTTGGTTTCCGCAAGAGGGATGGCAGGTCCCAACAGCCAGTGGGTATCTCAGCAGGGGAGCGCCGGGGGCACGAGGCAGCGCAGACCCGCTGCTCACCTGAGCTGGCGAAAGCCACAGACCAAGGCAAAGAGCTGACCTGTTGGCTGAGGTGCCGCACTGACGGGGATTCTCACTTTACTCCTGACGCTCTGCCCCCCTCCGTGGGCCGCTCTCCGGCTAGCGCCGCCGCCCCAAATAGATCAGGCAAGTTTGACTAGGGTTGCCAGGTGTCCGGTATTGACCTGGACAGTCTGGTATTTTCGCCTCCTGTCTAGTAAAAAAAATTCAGAAAATACCGGACACCTAAAATGTCGGGTATTTTGAGATTTTTTTTTTTCCCCAGGCAGGAGGCGAAAATACCGGACACCTGGCAACCCTACAACACACGCGGCAACTGGGCCTGGCCCTGGAGCCCCTGCTTACCTAGTTCCACAGAGAAACTGTGTTTTGGCTTGATCAATAAAACAAAATGGCTGCCGGCAAAAAGCCTTAAAGACCAAGGGGAAGCAATGCCTTCCCTGGGTCTTAATGCTCAACTGCTCCCATGTCCCTATCCCTATTCTGACTCTGCATGCACACTGAAAGGGGCCATGCTGTTTTAATGCTGTTTTACTATTTAATTTTTTTCTCAACAACTTTGGTCTCTACCCCCTGTCCCCTCCAGCAGAATTTTTCCCCAGATGTTTTTTTGGGGGGGGGGGTATTTTTGGGTAAACCATCTGGCAACCCTATTGATGACTTAATCGCGGAGCTGGGCGGCTGTGTGTTTGGAAGCAGGCTAGAGAGGCTGCCCCCGATGGGCTGACACGTCCTGAGTTGGGCTGACGCGAGCCACGTTCCAGAACTGGAAAGATTTGCAAACCTGAGGAATAACTTTTGGGGCCCAGTTTCAGAAAGGTGGGGTGTCTGCCCTCTGACCATCAGGCCCCTCCTGCTCTGGGCTTGCTGGTCCTGTTTGCAAGTCTTTGGCCCGCGCTCCTTGCGCAACCTTGGTCCGGTCCAGAGGCCAGGCGGAACATTCCGGAAGCTCAGCGTAGGTCTAGTGCGGGCTGCCTCTAGTCCACAGCCTCGTGCCGCTGCCGTCCCTTGCGTCATCGCAACGGTCTGCTATTGCCTGAGCCCGTCGTTAGGGTTGGAGATGGGGGGGTGTTGAAGGGGCGACCCCTTCCCCAGCATGGGCAGTCGTCTTGTGTAGGAGGGGAATGAAAACTGCCCTGATCAGACAGGCCGGCAGCGGAGATGTAACCGAGCTGCTCTGTTTGCCGATGCAGGGGGCCTTCGCGGGGCGACCATCCTGGATGCCTTAGACACTCTGTACATCATGGAGCTGGCGGAGGAATTCCAAGAAGCGAAGAGCTGGGTGGAGAAGAGCTTTGACTTGAACGTGGTGAGTCAGCCGTCGGAAACCTCCATGTGCGGCAGATGGGCCTGCTGCATCCCGGGGTGTCTGGTAGCAGCAGCGTGTGGGCCAAGGCGTGTCCTGCTGGGACAATCACAGCAGGGGAAATTGTTTGCCAGGGACAAATTCATGGATTGCCAGACCAGAAGGGAGGGCTGTGACCGAAGAGCCCCCTGCAAAGCACGGCCCACCCCCTCCACCCCCCCAAGTGATCCCCGCGTCCAGCCGTAGTTCCCGGTTGAAAGGAAGGTCGTCGGCAGCATTGTAGCGGTCGACCAGAAAGGGCCTATCGCTCAGGGTTAGAAACTCCACAGGAACAAGAGTGTAAACAGGAAACCTCGAGCCGGCCAGCCAGCCACGTGTGGCTTGGACACCACGGCCTGAGTGCGTGCCCCCTAGATCTCACCTCCCCCGCAAGTCCCGTTTTTCTGTGTCCTAGGCTGGTCGCCCTGCTGTGGCAGCAGGAATGGTTTTACCCCCTTCGCAAATGATTGCTCCGTGAGTGGCCAGTAGCGCTGTGTGCTAGGCAAAGGCAGCGCAGGGCCCGGGCTAACGAGAAGGGAGGGGGATGGGACAGTTGTGCCAGGGCTTTGAGTGTGGGGGGCACCGAAACATCTGTAACCTCTGGGTGAATGAAGTGTCAAGGGAGGGGTGTGGGGGGGCACATTTCTCCCCCCAGCTCTGGCCACAACCCCAGCGCTGGGCCATTGGATCAGGAAGACAAATGAGGAACTCCGCCTACAGAACCGCCCGCCTGCCGCCCCGTGCCGGTCCCCCAGCTGCAGAGAGGCGCAGTGTACTGGTGCGAGGGGACCGCAGCCGGCCGTGGTGGTCCATGGAGGCCGTTCAACCCAAAATGCCATTAGAATTGTAGTTTCCTGATGCCCGTCCTAGTTCGTGCGTGGGGCAAACGGCTCTCCCCATGTGAACAATGAATGCAGCTGCCTGTTTAGCAAAGCCTCGTTTGAGAAGGGCTGCTCGGCCTGGATCCCTAAGAGGAGCGTTGATAAATGTGGTTGAGTGCTCTTGAGTGTGTTACTGAATCGATAAACAAGGGAGCGAATCAAGGGGGAGATCGTTTCTTCCTGGCCCCCACGATTGATTGATCAGCAGAGATTAAAGTGAATGCAATAGATTGATCATTGGAGTCAGATGTGCGGTGCGGGGAGAGAAGGGTTGAAACTAATTACAAGTTGGCTTTGAGACAAGGCGCTACTTCACCAGGCAGGGGTTGCAGGGGCCTGATGTGGGCAGGGGATCCGGTTCAGAGCCGGAGGGAGAGGGTGTCCTTCCAAAAGCGGCTGCGTTTGCTGCAGAGGGAATTTTCCAGAATGGGGGCGTCGAAGCCGTTTGAGCCACAAAGAAACCGTCTCGACACACGACGTTCCACAACGAGCCGTCAGCAACACGTCGCTCGAATGGCGTTTGTTCCACCAATGGCCCGTTGCACCCAGTAAAACCGGAGGTCCCGGTCTTGCCTTGAGAGCATTTGGTGGGCGGGACTCGAACGCTGACGCAAAAGCCCCTCCTTCCGCAGCCACGGCCCCCAGGAGAGCCGCGGGCAGTGACTGCAGGCTGAACCCCTCTAGTCCAGAACCCTCGGGATCTGACCGGCGCCCAACCAGAGAATTTGCCAGCCCATGGGAGATCCATATTGTCTAGCAGCACTGCCCGCACTGCCTCTGCTGCGGGGGCCCTGAGAAGATGCTTCCGGGTACATGAGAACTAAATGACAGCACAGAGCCCTGAGAGCCAGGACGGGGGCTGTAAACACACTGGTCCCCCGGCCACTGGGAAGGGACAGATGAGAGGCCGGGTCCCCTCCCCCGTGCTGAAGTCGCTGTGCTCTGGTCAGAGCCTCCCCGTGGGCGTTTTCCACGTGGTTGCCTGGCAGGCGTGCAGCCCAGGAGTGTGTGTCTAAGTAGCGCAGTTGGAAGGCAATTGCTTTGACATTTGCTGATGGGGACTTGGAATAAAATAGATCCTAACTAGTTCCAGGTGAGCGGCTTCCTGAGCGGTGCAGCGAACCGTGTGGCTGCGTGTTCGCCATCTCCTGGCAGGGCTCGTCCGTCTCCCACGCCGCGTGGCAGGGCCCTGTCCGGTACTAAGCAGGGCTGGGCATGGCAGATCCCTGCCTCCGTGGGAGACTTCCCAAGAAGCTGTGGGCACGGCAGGCGGCGGCGCTGAGCCAGCGCTGGATTAATGGCTCGTGGGGCCGTTCAGAACAGAGCCCGGCCTCCTTGTGGGCTCTCCGAATCCCTCGGCATTTCGTGTTCGCTCCAGCGCTCGGCGTAGGGGCCTGGCTCTGCGCTCTCCACGGGCACCGTTTCTCCTGCTTTATTCCACAGACAGACGTGGTCAGACAGCTGCTGCGCTTCACCCACAGGCCATTTCAGTGGTGGCAAGATTGTCCCCGCAGCTCACCCCTGTTGCCCTCCGGGGCTGTGGGCCTTTGTGGAGAGAGCCCTTGGGGAGACATAAAGGGGGCGCTGGGTTACTCTGCCTCAATGAGGAGACCAGCGGCATGAGACTAACTAGATTCGGGCACCAGCTTCCTCAGCTGCATCTTCCGGCCCCCGAAAGCTGATGCCCAGATACAGGGGTTCGTCCCTCGTGGGTTTGGTGGAGGATGCTCCTGAGGCCAGGTGTCACTGAGCGGCCATAGGGCTGTGGGGTGTGTGGACGTGCATGGGGGAACTGCACTGGGGCGGGCGCGCGGCGGTGTCACTTGGACCTCCCCGTCACTCTCTGCCTCTGGTCTTTTCAGAACGGAGAAGCCTCCTTGTTCGAAGTGAACATCCGCTATGTGGGAGGGCTGCTGGCGGCGTACTACCTCACCGGCGAAGAGGTTTGTGTCCATGCCCTGCGCGTCTCGTGGGGTCCCAAACGGGGAAGGTGCGGGTGCACTTGGGCTCTGGCGGCTTCCGGCGTGCTGCGCTGAACGTAGAGAATCCCTCGAAGACGAGGCTAAACCGGTTTTTTATGAACATTGAGCTCCCACTAAGAGTCTTTTAATGAAGTCTCAGACAATTGCCGTGCGCTCGCCATGCATGGCTCAGCGCTAAGGATCTTCTCTCCAACGATTTTAGCAAGATCGTTTTTCTGCTTGGTACATGGGTCCCCGCTGAAATGCGTTTGCAGCAATCTTGGCTTTTCCCACTGCCCTTGTTACTTTGTAGCCTAAACATAGGCTACGATCGTGCAAGCTACGTGTTCGCTTATTAGTGGCAGCTATTTGTGAAATCCCCAGATGGCTGTTGCATTGGCAAAGCAGGGGCCAGGTTG
Source organism: Pelodiscus sinensis (assembly GCF_049634645.1). Lineage (NCBI taxonomy): Eukaryota > Metazoa > Chordata > Testudines > Trionychidae > Pelodiscus > Pelodiscus sinensis. The sequence continues at coordinate 1,439,026 of NC_134735.1, forward strand.
TGGCTAACGACATCCCTGTGCGAGGAGCCGTTGTTAGTGTGCAAGTGTCCCGCACGGGGGGGTGTTACAAGTGCCCCCCCCCCCCCCGCACAAGGCCACTGTGGAGAGGAGTCTGGTACAGCCCCCAGCTGCCGGGCCTTGGTGCTTTCACCCAGACTCTCTCAGCTCGCGCCTTTCGCTCGGGCGGTGCCTGATTCCGTCCTCGTGTGCGGCCCAGGCGCTGTTGTCATGTGGGGCTGCACCTTTGAGAAGAGGAGGGGTGGGTGGGATGACCCCCTCCCCCCGGCAGTGCCCTGCGGATCAAGCCCGAGACCTACCGAGGGAGCAGCCTTCCCTTCCAACGGGCACTAGGCCGGCAATGAATTCTGCCCCCCTCTTTCTCTCCCGCATGCGGGTGGCGGGGTAATCCCAGAACCTGGCTCCGCAGACAGTCCTGCTGGCATGTTCCAGCCAGATGTGGGGAGGTCCAGGGATTATCCGCTGCCCTGAATAGCTGGGGCAGACGGCCTGACCCCCTCTCCAGTGCGACTGGCCAGCAGCTGCAGGCCTGGGCCTTGAGCACCCAGGAAATACCCCTTTGGGGAGACGCCCACGTTGCTGCGGGCCAGCGTCGGCTGGGGGAAGCGGCTGGTCTCTGCCCGGCGATGCCGTGGGTTGGGTGCTGGGGAGACGCTTCCTAATGACGGTTTAGACGAGTCCCAGGAACTCGCCCTGCTGGGAAAGCGCTCGCAGGTCTCCCGGCCCCTTGCGCTCACTGCTTCCATTGGCTTCAGCCTGAGCTAGCCAAAGCGCTCAGCAGACAGGCCGGTGCCTCCCCGCGCTCCGTAATACAACCCCACCGCAGAGCCAGACCTTTCGCCTTTCTGCTGCGGGAGCAAGCGGCCGGAGAGCCGGGTCCTCAGTGCACGTCTCTGCACAAGGATTTCCCGCTTGCTTCTGGCCACGGGGGCTGACGGGGAGAGGGAGCCAGCCTGTGGTTGATCTCCTGTCACTTACAGGCTTCTCTTGCTCCAGGCTCGTTCCTTGAGCACAGATAACTGATTGTGTGGGTCTGCCCCCAAGTAACAGTCTGTGGTGGCTTTGTGCGGCGAGCCCCCTCAGCTGCGGTTTGCTCAGAAACCCCGTAGCTCGGCAATCTGGAACCGAAAGGCGGAAACTTGGCCAGAGGCCAGGGACCCTTTCTGGAATGGAGCTGTGCAGAAAGGCGCGTGTGTTTGCGTGTAAAATCCGTGTTCTCCAGCGTAGCAGTAGTGGGAGCTAACTGCCTGCTTTGCAAGCCGCTGCTGGCTTCCTCCGTAGAAATCGCCTCCCTGGCCGTAGACTCCGATAGGAGACCTGTGTCCCCGGCGGTGCTTTGCAGAAGCTGCTCTCGGCCCAGAAAGGCAGGGTCTCGTGCCGATGCTCCGAGCAGAGCCCCGGCAGCTGCAGCGGGCGGCGTTTGAAGTGGAGACCTGACCCAACAATGCTCTTGGCTCAGTGGTGGAGAGGAACAGCTCCAGTGGCTTCGGGAGCGGGGCTCTGGGCGCGTGGGCGGATGGCTTGCTTTCGCTCAGGACGCAGACGCGCAATCCAGCTTCCCTGCTGTGCCGCCAGCTAATGCAGAATTTGGCTCCGAGTTGAAGGGAAAAGACTCGGTGGGTCTGAGATTCCCGAGAAGAGCTGGCTGCAGCCGGGGCGGCTCGGCCCTGCACTCTCCGGCAGCATTGAGCGGTCAGAGCTGTGCGCTGTGCGTGGGGTTCACTGTTCTACTTCAGTGAGCCTGGGGTGATCTCGGCTTTCACCAGGAGACCCTGGAGAGCACGGGGGGGTTGGCCCCGAACAGGGCAAGAGTTGACAGGCTTGGCCGAGTGAACCTGGAATTTCCAGGTTCAAACCCAAGCTCACCAGGAGCGTGTCCAGAGGAGACGGACTCCCAGGGGAAGGTTCCCACAGGTGCCGTGGTGCCAGCGCGATTCCAAGCCCCAGGTCAGACGTTAACAGAACTGACCCTTGAGCCTGGTAGAAAGGGAGGGTCCCTGTGTTGTGACTTGAGCCCCGGTGGGAGGCCTTTGGGATCCTGGCTGGTCTGTTGTGGACGTCCTGGGGCATCCCTCATTTCCGGGCCAGATGGAAACTTCCTCGGGGGGTTGATTCAGGCCCATCCCAGTGTCTAGGCCACTGGTTGAAATGAAAGCCCTGGACTGTCGCGTCGTCCTTTCCCACGCAGTAACGGGGGTGTCGGAGGGTGTACGGGAAGGCGAAGGGTTAAAGCCAGCAGTAAATCATCCACGCTAACTCTCTTCCTCTTTGTCGAACAGGTATTCAGGAGCAAAGCTCTAGAACTTGGAGAGAAACTTCTACCAGCCTTCAACACCCCCACCGGTATCCCCCGGGGCGTCATAAACCTGGGCAGGCAAGACACTTGGTTGTTTCCCCCTCGTTAGCAGCGGGTCATTGGCCTGTCCGCTTGGAGAGGCGCGACGAGGCATTTGGCCCCTAGGAACCGTGCTCCATTGTGCCCCAGCGTCCTGTCTCTGGCCGTGCGCGGCGCAGGGCGACTCGGCTTGCAGCAGTTAGAGGTGGGATCGTGCTGAGCCGGGGCGGGTGTCCCTGAGCACCTTGCCGGATGCCGCTGAGGGCCCTGCGCGCCCGGAGTGCCTCCCTTTCTTTTGTGCCACTCATCCGCCCAGCATCTTCTGCCGCTCTCCCCCGACTCTCGGAGAGCCGCTGTGGCAATCGCACTCCAGGAGGCCTCTTGGCAGCCCTCAAGGGTGACTCACGTTCAGGCCAGCTGCGTTGTATTGATTTTTAAGCAACCCACACTTTCTCCCTTCGCTTCCTGGCAGAGCTGCCCTCCGGACTCGCGCTTTCCCACCCACGCTCTCCTTTGGGATTCGTGGGCCTGCTTTTAGGGCTCTGCTGGCTCTGCACACTTGTGAGTGGGCCGGGCCCGAGGCCCGATCCGCCCGGCTCCATGCATGGGAGCTGAGAAAGGGGCCTAGCAGGAAACACCAGCTTTGCATCCAGAGGCGGGTGAGCAGGCGAGGTCCGTGTAGCTGCCTCCGCAGCAGGCGTGTCGTTGGTTCGGCCGCACCTGCCCTTCAGACAGGCTCAGTGACACGCCTGCGGGTTCTCCTGACGCTGGAGCTCACCCGCGGGACCGCAGCGAGCTGGGTTAGTCGGTGTCTGCAAAACCAGCGGGGAGTCTTGGGGCACCGTCCGGACTAGCAGAAATTGGGCAGAAGCTTTCGTGGGCTGGAGCCCGCTTTGAGGTGCCCTGGGACTCCTCACTGGATTTGCCCATCGAGGCGGTTTGGGTGGCCAGGTGACACAGGGTGATCCATGGCTCGGGTGTCCCCGTCGTCCTCTGCTCGGCTCACCCGCAGTGACCACTCCGAATGTCTCGCCGCCTTCGCTGGACCCTTCCTGGAATGGGGAGTCTCGTGTGCTGGCTTTTGTCAAAACAATCCTGCGCGCCCCTTCCATGGAGGCAGATGCTGGACACTGCCCAGCCGTCCTGAACTCGCCCGCTGAGGGCCTGGCTAATGCTGGAGAAAATCCGACGAGCCGCGGCGTCCTACAGCCAAGAGCCTGCGCTACCGAGAGTGCGGAGAGGAGCCTGCGGCTGGGCTGGGGTCGGCGCGGGAGCGAACTTCTCGTGTCGCGGGGGCGGGAGGAGCTGCCTGCGTGGGTCCCGCACGTGGGCTGGTAGTCAGAGCGGCGGGATACGCTTCCCACCAGCCAGACGGCGTCCCCAAGTTTGCTTTCACGTCCCTCATCCCTTTCACTGCAACTTCGCAGCCAGGCTCTGCTCAGAGAAACCCACCCAGCCAGGCCACGGGGCGTTTCACAGACTTTCCTTGAACGTTCTTTATCCAGGCTCTGAGCAGAACAAAAGTCCTGGCACGGGGCCGGTTCTGTGTCGAGTGAGGGGAGCGATTCCCTGGGGGGCTGCTGCCCTCAAGCTCTCGGGCCCTCCAGCGGCCCCCGGCCTCTGTGCCGTCGCGGGTAGCTCGAGAATTCCTTCGCTCCATCCCACCCGCCTCTCGACCGTCGCGTTGCCCTCCGCCCCGTGTCTCCGGGGGCCGAGATCCTGCACCCGAACGCTGCCTCCTGCTGCTGGCTCTGTCCCAGCGCTCGGTAGGGAAAGACGAGGGTCCTGGAGGGCTGGTCCAGAGAACCCCCGAGGCGGTTGTCCCCCTGCGGAGTGAGGGGTTTGCCTGCCCCCTTCAGGGATGGACCGCGGGCCAGCCCCATTGGGAGAGCCAGCGCGATGCCCCGCAGAGATCGCCGCCAGGGCCGGGCGGAAGGAGAAGAGGTGGGGGGGCCGTGCCCTGCTTTGGGGCGCAGGGGGGAGCGCTCCCCTCGCAGCTGTTCCCTGCCTGGCTCAAAGCAGGAGCGTCTGTCTGGTGACAGGCCGTGCGCGCAGCAGAGCTCCCCCTCCTCCAGCGAAGCCTGCAGGTGCCACCTAGCGTCCCCCGCTGGAGCCAGGGGGTAGAGCGGGGGGCCCTGGCAGCATGGGGCGAAGTCCCGATGTGCCTGGGGCCCCGGGAGCTCGCGCCCGCCCAGGATGAGGGACGCAAGCGACTAGTCGACTGCCCTGTGAGCCGGGGCTTTCCCAGGGAGGCAACTCGGCTCGTCGCTCCCCCTCCCCCTCCCCGCACTGCCTCTGTCAGGCACCGAGTGGGGGAGCAGGAGCTGGTGCCGGGGAGGCACCTTAAAAGCCGGTTCCCCCCCAGCACTGTCCGTGGGGGGAAGGGGAGGCGGGCGACTCCCGTACATTTCAAAGGGAGCGGCACAGTGAGATAGCGAGCGGCCCTCTTACCGACTATCGAAATTCCATCGACTACTCGATGAGCTGATGAATCGCTATGTAACCTCCCCAGAGAGGGCTGCTCAGCCTCCCGTGGCCAGCACTGCAGAGGCGCGTGAGACCCGGCCCCTCAGGGAGAGGGCGCTTCCGTGTCTGCGGCGGTGGGCCAGCGGGCCGGGAGCTGCCCCTCGGCGCGGGGCTGGCGGAACGGGAGAGGGGGGCGCAGAGGGGCTGGGGCAGTAGATCCAAACAAGCGACGGTCCGAGTGACAACAATCTCCCTTGTGCCGCGCCGGACAGTGGGGCGCGACCTTTTCAGCCACGACCCCCAGGATAATTTGAGCAGGGCGGCGCTTAGATCCTGTTGGCCAGGGGCTGGGCCTGGCCATTGGTGGTCCCCCAGGAAGACATCCGTGACCCCTTTGGGGGTCACCACCCACGGGTTGTGCACCACGGCTGTAGGCGCCTGTGGCCTGCCGGAGGTGGACCGGGAAGGGAGGGTGTCAGGCACTTAGATCCTGGGCTGTTTCGTACACGCCATGTCTGGCAGTGTTGGCCAGGGGGTGGGGCCCCGTGAGGAGGGGCCCCATGGGGCCCGGGCCGAGTTCCTGTTGGAGAGCGAGAGTGGCGCAGCCAAGCAGGCTGTCAGCGCAGAGTCCAGGCTCTGGATGAGCCCGTGGCAGAGGGGAGCCAGCTGGGAAACGTGGCTCAGAGTCCACGTTGCCGGGGGCCCTCGGGTGGGTTCGCGTCGCGGGCTGGTGCAGACCCTCTCTGCGTCGGGGTCGTGGTTCTTGGGGATTCCTCCGACGCGTCCCTGCAGAGCTGAGTGCGCTGTGGGGCCGCGTGGGGCGTTGAACGCCAGGTCCCCGGGGCCACTTGGCGGAAGGCAGAGCCCCGCCCCCGCGCCCGGCTGTCGCGCCAGGGCAATCGCAGGCTCTGTGGCGCTTCGCTGCCGGCTTGCGGAGAGCCTGGCGGGTTCGCGTGGTGACGCAGCTCCCTGTTTTGTCCTCCCAGTGGCATGAGCTGGAGCTGGGGCTGGGCCTCCGCAGGAAGCAGCATCTTGGCAGAATTTGGCACCCTGCACCTCGAGTTCCTGCACCTCACGGAGCTCTCTGGAAACCCAGTGTTCACTGAAAAGGCAAGTTCTAGCGATTCCTACGTGCCCATCACCCTGGCCTCTGGGCTTCTGGCACAGAGCTGGGTGCAGCTGCCCAGAGCTTGCTCCACAGCCCTTTCCCTGGGGCCACGAGAGGAGGCCACTGGGGGCACATGAGCCCTGGTGCCTGTCAGCAGCCAGAGGGGACTGGCGGGGGGGGGGGGCTGGTGCCCATAGCAGGGGAAGCGAAGCAACACGGCCCCAGTTCGCCCCCTCCTCCAGCCCCATCACTCGGGGGAGGGGCAGGAGGGCCCCACGCTCGCTGCCAGGGAGCTGGGGCCACGTTGCTGCACTTCTCCCACCTCCGCTTGTGAGCGCGGGAGAGAACCCCTGCTAGCAATGCCCCTCCCCCCCTTCACCTTGGCCGCCTCAGGTCGGGGAGAGGCAGGGCAGGGGCAGAGGGGAATTGTCCCTGCTCATCCCTGGGCTGGGGGCCCCCTTCACTGGATGCTCCTCCCCCTTCCCCCCGCCGGGCGCCCCCGCCTCTCCTTCGGTGACAGGCAGAGCGCATGTGGCCGCAGGCCTGGGCTCTGGGCGGGCCGGGGAGGTTGCCCACGGGGCCCGGCAGAGGGAGGGAGCCGGGGTCCCTGTGCTGCAAATGCCAAATTTCCTCAACGACTCGCGTGTGCAGCTGGCCGGCGAGTCCAACGGCTCCTCCTGTGACGGGGGCTGGAGCCCGGATGGTGTTTGGACTCGTCTCGCCTGCGCCGTGGCCTCGCCCTCGTCTGCCTGAGGCTCTGTCCCACGCGGGGTGGGGGACGCCGACGGTTATTTTGTCTGTTTGCTTTGGCGCCTCCCCATCCTGCTCCCCGCAGTGGGGGAACCGGCAGGCGCCTGAGGCACTTCTGTGCTCCGGCCTTACTACGTTGAGGCGAGAAGCTAGCGCCAGATCCAGAGGCACCGGCTCTTGGCTGGCTGGGGGGTCCCGCCCGCTGGTGGCTAATAACTTGGGCGTGTTCATGTTCCTGCCCTGCACCCGCGGAGAACGCGGCTCTGAACCGACGGGAGCGGGAATGCTCCGGCCATCGGGGCTGGCCCAGAATTCCCTTGTGTGGGGAGGGGCTGGCTGCCGCCGCCGCTTCGATTCCCTTTGTAACGTCTCCATTTCAAATTGCCGGGGGGGGGGGGGGTCAGTTCATCTTCCAGAGCCCGTGGGAGCAGCTTCCTGTCCCGCTGGATCCCCCCTCGTTAGCGTTGCCAGGTGCTCCCCGAGGAGCCTGCTCTGAGGGAGACAAATGGCTCCAATTAGAATCCCAACCTCCCCGGGAGCGTGATGGATGCATCACACCCAGAGCCCCGGCGCGGTGACAGGCCTCCGACCGTTCTCCCTGTGGCTCCAGGGAATCGCCTGAGAACAGCCTGTCCCCGGCTGCCACCCCGTGTGCTTGCCGCTTCGGGGCCGGGGGCACGGGACGGGCGAATGCCTGTCGGGTGGGAGATGCTACGTGGTCCTGCCCCGAGCGCAGGTGACAGGACGATGGGGCTGGGGCTGCACGGCCCGGTTATTGCGAACAGACTCCCCAAGGAGCGATTTCAAGATGAGCTCACTCCTCTTCGCAAGCAGGAGTCGTTTCGAAATAGCAGCTGGGAGAGTGGTCGCTCGCCTCGTGATTTCGAACCAACTCCCCAGCGTAGACGTGCCCCCGCCGGCGCCCCGGGTTGCTGCCAGCCCGACGATGGGGGGACGCTCGTGGCCGACTTCTTCCCAGGAGAGCAATCGGTCTGGCCCGAGAAGGCTTGCCAGTGACTTGCGGGTTTGCTCTTTCTAGGTGATGAACATCCGCAAAGTCCTGAACCGACTTGAGAAGCCGCAGGGCCTGTACCCGAACTTCCTCAGCCCGGTCACTGGCAACTGGGTGCAGCGTAAGTATCGCGCTCGCCTCCTGCGCTGCGCCCGGCCAGGCTCCGGCGCTTTTCCGCTCCTCTGCAGGGGGGACTTGGAGCTGGGACCCTCCCCCTCGCATGCCGCTCAGGGGCCTCCTTCGCCGCGGGGATCAGCTCCATGGAACCGGATTGAGAGTCTGACCCCAGCAGCCTCCAGAGGGAGGTCGAGGACCCCAGGTAGACAGGGCAGGGTTGTGCTCGACGAGCCTTTAGCCACTGGTGTGTGTCAGGGTCCCACCTCCCTTCGCGATCCCGTTGCCCTGCCTGGGGGGGACGCGGGGGACGCGGCTGGTTACTCTTCGTGCAGCCAGTGAGAAATCACTCGGAGGAGCGGTGAGAGCGGCGTTCGGGACGCTGCCCTGCAAATGACCTGAGGACGGACGGAAGGAGGGTGCCCTGCCCTGCCCTGCCCCGCCACATGCACCAGCAGGCCCATGGCCCCGGCACTTGCTGCTGGATTGTCCTGGGTCTGCCTCCTCCCTCCTCCTGGGGATGCCACCCGGGTCTGGGGACGGCACAGGGCCCAGGCTGGTGCGCGAGGGAGGAGCTGGAGGGGGCCTGAGGACGGCAGGACCAGTGCAGCAAAACGAGGCTCTTGATCCTGCTCTTGCCACTTCCACCTGCCAGTGCCCGGGGGAGACGGCAGCAGCCGCTCTGGTGTTAGGCTGCAGCCTTTGGACTCCTCGGTGTCTCTTCTCCCTACGTGCGCGGGGCCTGCCCGCTGCGTGCCGGGCGCTGCTGGGGGAGACACCAGGCCGCAGCTCAGAGGCTGCTTTCACTTTGGTCTCCTCAATGGACTCTCATTGGTCCCTGTTCAGTTTTGGTCTCGCGTCTCCCTTCCCGGATCGCTTGTGACCTGTGTAACCCCCACATCAGCCACGCTAATTGTAAGTGACAGGGCGGGCACAGAGCTGCCGATGCATCAGACAGCTGCGAGGGCGCTCGCGGGATGGAGCCGGGTCCCCTCACGCCCCTGGCAGTGACTGACAAGGCTCGTGTCGGAATTGTCCCAGCAAAGCATCGTGAACAATTACACTTGTCCCAGCAAACGGGAACGTTCTTCACTTCAGTGCGAAAAGCGAGCTCCCTGCTCGGCCCCATTAACTAACTTCGAACTCTCCACATCCCCTGGAAGTAGCTTCCCCGTCCCTCACGCTTGTGTTTGCCGAGCGATTGCAGCATTGCCACTTGGCGAATGGATCTTGCCCCCTAGAGACACCCTTGTCCGGGGGTTCCTACCATTTGCACAAGAGCGGTGCCTTTCCCCAGACAGGTGGGCTAGCAGCGGAGGGGAAATAACGACTCCCCTTTGTCAGTCTGTCTCTGGTAGCTGGCTGCTCATGCGCTCGCTTCCCAGCTCTGCTTGCAGGTGACGAGACTGAAGTGTGTCCAGTGCCTTGCCTGCTGTTCAGAGTGAATCTGTTTTTGTCACCAGTTCGGTTCCATTTCGCCCGTGCTAGCCAGGCCTCTCCCGTGTCTCGTGGTGCCTGCCGGGGTTCGGAACTGCCCCGCGTCGCTGCCTTGGGGCGAGCTGGCCTCACAGGACTAGAGAAATTTACCCGTTGGCTAAACCGGGAGCTGACTTAGAATCATAGAACCATAGAGCTGGAAGAGACCTCAGAAGGTCAAGTTCAGCCCCCTGCCCAAGACAGGACCAATCCCAACTAAATCAACCCGGCCAGGGCTTTGTCAAGTCGAGACTTAAACACCTCTAGGGATGGAGACTCCACTACTTCCCTAGGTAACCCATTCCAGTGCTTCACCACCCTCCTAGGGAAATAGATTTTCCTAATATCCAACCTGGACCTCTCCCACCACAACTTGAGCCCATTGCTCCTTGTTCTGCATCTGTCACTACTGAGAACAGCCTCTCTCCAGCCTCTTTGGAACCTCCCTTCAGGAAGTTGAAGGCTGCTGTCAAATCCCCCCCTCACTCTGCTTTTCTGCAGACTAAACAGACCCAAGTCCCTCAGCCTCTCCTCATAAGTCATGTGCTCCAGCCCCCTAATCATTTTGGTTGCCCTCCGCTGGACCCTCTCCAATATGTCCACATCCTTTCTGTAGTGGGGGGCCCAGAACTGGACACAATACTCCAGATGTGGCCTCACCAGAGCCGAATAAAGGGGAATAGTCACTTCTGGATCTGCTGGCAATGCTCCTCCTAATGCTACCTAATATGCCATTAGCCTTCTTGGCTACAAGGGCGCCCTGTTGACTCATCTCCAGCTTCTCATCCACTGTAACCCCCAGGGCCTTTTCCCTTGGTGTCAAATGTCTTAAGGCCGCAGCATGTGAACCGGCCCGATGGCTGAGTGGGAGGTGCAGGGAGGTGCCAGAGAGCTCAGCCCTGGCGTGCTCTGCAGTCGTCCAGTGCCCGGGCAGAGGGGGCCCGGAGCCGCTGCGTCCCGGGGGCAGCTCTGTAGGGGCCAGCCTTTCGCCTGACGGCTTTGTCAAAGCCATTTGCAGTCAGCCCTTTGCCTGGGACTGGCATGTTCCCCCCTCAGCCCAGCCCGAGGAGAGCCACCGCTGGGAGTGACCTTGTGAAAACAAGCCGTCTCCCTGCTGGGATCCATGGCTTGTTCCCGCAGGGGGCCTGGCCTGGCTTGAACTGTGAGGAGCACGTGGTCCCAGCGCGGTTGTTCTGAAGCACCTGGGGCCAGCCCCCTTCCCTGGGCACACAATCGGCCGCCTGTGTTAGGCATGCGGCGAGAGCACGGTACCGAATCTCATTAGTCTGCGGTTCCTTGGACACCCGCTTGGGCAGTCCGATGTCGCTCTCGCCAGGGTTTAGTGTTTAAAATGAGCCTTGGGGCTGGCTGCGCAAACAGGTGGAAACACAGAGCAGCTAATCCGAAACCCCTCCTGGATCTGCCCCATTTGCACGCGGCCACGGGGGGTGAGACCCAGAGCTCGGCCTTAACGTGCCTTGCTCATCTGAAGGGAGAATGTGGCTGCTCGAGGAGGTGCTGGTGGGTTCCCCTCTTGCATGCTACAGACGCAGACCTGTCCAGCTGCGTGCCCAGGGAGTAGCCTGCTGCTGAGCTGTCAGCCCTGTTTCCCGTCAGGATTGCTCGGCATTCTCCTCTCCGGAGAGGTCAGAGCCCTGTGCGGTCTGAACCGGCAGCCTTGGAAATGCAATCTCTGCAGCAGTAAATATTCCCTGCACACACCCTCCCCCCCACCCCACCCCAAGCGTTATCTGAATGAACTAGAGGCCGTGGACATCTGCATGCGGCTGCGTCCTGCTCCAGGCAGGGACTAGAAACCAGCAGTGGCCATGGGCACTTGGGGGGAGTCCGAGGTAGGGCCCCAGACTCAAACTCCCATTATAGAATCCTAGAACACTAGGACTGGAAGGGACCTCGAGAGGCATCGAGTCCAGTCCCCTGCCCCACGGCAGGACCAAATACTGTCTAGACCATCCCTGAATCTTCTATTCAGAGAGGGTTAAGCACCTAAATATGTGGAGGCTCTGGATCGCCCGCGGTTGCAGACCCATCCGCGCCTGTGTCTGCTGTCTGTCAGCCCAGGATACGAGTTCTATCTCAGAAACAGGAAACCTCTTCAGTGTGTCCCGTGAGTGGCACGTAGAAGTTGTGAATCGTTTTATGGAGGGCAGCTGGCACACTGTACAAGACAGTTGCCCTGGGGTTATTCCTTCCTCCTTCGCTTGCTGTCCACACGTAGCGCTCGCTTCCGGCAGGGCAGGGCTGGGCACAGGGAAGAATGGCTCCGCCTTGCAAAGCGTCTGTGCGGTGGTGGTGACGGCGGCCGCGTGCAAAAGCAGTGATGCGGCTCTGTCTTGTTGCCTTCCTCCGTTGCAGACCACGTCTCCGTCGGGGGCCTTGGGGACAGCTTCTATGAGTATCTGGTCAAATCCTGGCTGATGTCCGACAAGAGGGACGATGGCGCGAGGAAGATGTACAACGATGCGCTGGAGGTAAGCTTGATGGCTGCGGCAGCTGTGGTCCCGATGACCGTTCCGTCAAAGCAGCTTAGTTTTCCTTCCCGTAAGACGTGTTCACGTGCTGATTTTTTCCATCCATTTTAGGCCATAGAGAAGCACTTGGTTAAAAAATCTGCCGGAGGATTGACCTACATTGCCGAATGGAGAGGTGGCATCTTGGACCACAAAATGGGCCATTTGGCTTGCTTCTCTGGTGGCATGATAGCCCTTGGAGCTGAACAAGGCGGAGAGGAGAAAAAGCAACATTATCTGGATCTAGCTGCAGCGATTACTCACACGTGCCATGAATCTTATGCACGCTCAGGTACACTGTGGATTAAAGTACTGCTGATAAATTACTGTGGTAGCTAAGGATTTACAGCCCCTGAAAAATTGAATCTCCCATGCGAAAGGATTGCAGTAATTCTTTGGCACTTCTGCAGCATTTTCCATCAGAATGAGAGCTTTTAACATTCCTCCGTCCTTGCAGCACCCTGTGAGGACAGTCAATATTGGGATATCCATTTTAGATTGGGAAACTGAGGCATAAAGAGGTTACGTGACTCACCCAAGGTCGCATAAGAAACCAGTGGCAGAGCTGATAACTGATCCAGGACCTGAACCCCAGACCTGTGTTCTAATCAGAGCCACACTTTTTCCCAATAAAAGGAGTAGTGTGAGTTCCTTGGTATCATCCCAGCAGCACTTGGAGATATTCCCATAACGAATGGAGTAAAGCGCCGATCTGCCTTGACTTGCTTCCACCGTGTACAGGTGAAGGAAGCAAAACGGGAGTTGAGCATCGGGTGGGGTGTGAGGGGAGCCGAGTTCTGTTCCTCCACCTCCGAACGAGCCAAACGCACAGATCCCGCCTGGGGCCTCCCGCAGCTTGTGCCGATCTCTCCCTGCTCCCCCGCAGGCGCCTCTAGACTCCTCCTTGCTCGCTAGCACCACGGCTTCAATATCGGTGTTCCCAGGAGGCGGGTGGGGGCAGTGAACCTCGCAGGCCTGATCGGGGCAAGCTGCAGGCCGCATCTGGCCCACAGGCTCTGCCTGGCGTGGGGAGGAAGCAGCTCTGCCCGCTACGGCCCCCCCCCCCCCCCCAGCAGGGGGAATAGCAGTGGAGGGAGAGCTCCGCCCCCATTGCTCACAGGGGTGGGGAATTTCAGCCAATGGGGGGGTGCCTGCTCACACAGGGTGGCATGGAGCCACCTGCACCCCCCGCTGGGAGCTGTGCCAAGTAGGTGCCTCCTCCTGCACCCCCTCCCACCCTGATCCCCCCCCCACGCCAGCCCACAGCTGCACTCTGCCTCCTGCCCAGACCCTGCCCCCTTGCCTCCCAGCAGCCCCCTCCTGCACGCTGAACCCCCTCACTTTTGCCCCCCCGCCCCGCCCCGTGGAGTCCTCGGCAGGCTTGGTCTCTCTCCCCCACCTCCCACCCCCTTGCTGAGCCTGGACCTGGCCCGCTGGGTCGACCTCTCTGCTGCCCAGGCTTACCTGCTACGTGTCTGTCTCCAGTTATGGCTCCTTTTCATTGTTTCACGCCTTCGCTGCGTCAGCAAGCCCGGAGGGATGAGCTGCGTCCGGCTCGTCTGCCTAAAGCAGCTCTGAGGAGCTTCAAGCCAAACTGGAATTGTATCGGCAAGCTCTTCTCACAGCACGTGCCCAGCCGCAGCCGGGCCCCTGGGCCGCAACTCCCCTTCAGCTGTCTGCCCCATGCAGAGCACAGCTGCCCGCCTGCCCTTCGCGGCTACCCCGGCCTGTATCCGCCCGCTCACTCGGACGGCAGCCGGGCACTTCCCCTGTATCCGCCCCTCAAGAAACAGCGAGTTTCCCCTGTCGCTTGCTCCACCCTGAGCCCCATGGTTTTCGTCCTGTCTCTAGAGGTTAACGAGAACCCTCCTTGTAACGACCTCGTGTGTCCCTGTGGACTCTTCCCGGGCCTCCCTCAGCCGCCTCTTCTGCAGGCCAAAGCGCCGCGTTTTCCCGCCTCCCCTCAGAGGTCGCGTTTTCTGGACCTTGAATAATTGTTCTCCTCTGGACACTCCCGTGTGTCCGCACCTGCCCGCAAGCTGGCTCCCAGTGCGGGGCGCGGTTCTCCGGCTGGGGCCTCAGCGGAGTAGAGGGAAGAACGACTTCCCCTGCCCACGACGCTCCTGCTAACGCCGCCCAGAGGGAGGTTTGCGCCAGTGTCGCCCTGTGGATTCGGGCTGACCTCAGCGTGACCCCAAATCGCTGCTCCTCGCCCGCCACGCCTCGGCTGTGCACACCTGGGCAGGCGGCGGCTCCCCCTTAGTGGGGCTTTCTGTTCAGTAGCTGTTCCTCCCGCCGGGCCCAGGGACTGAACCGGAGACGCCCGAGTAGCTTCCCATTCCGGGGTTGGCTGGGCCATGTTGCCTCCTGGGGCCTGATCCTGAGAGTCGGGCTCTGCCCCTCACTCCGCTTGCCTGCCGTGGAAGAGGGAGGGCTCAGACCTGGTCCCAGGGGCGGCTGCCTCTGAGCACTTCTGTCCGGAGTGTTCGCCCAGGCAACACTCCAGGGACTTAGTGATGCACACGCTGACGCCGGGGTGGGACGTGGCCCTTGGGCCCTGTTGTCCTGGGCCATGCTGCTGATTTCAGAAGCCCTTTCAATTTACTTTCAACACTTCTGCAAGCAGCTCCCTGCGCAGGGCAGGCCGGATTCCGAGCGGGTAAATCGGCGCCTGCTTGGAGTCGGCAGAGGTGCACTTGTTGTAGGCCAGCCTGGATTCCTACTGACGCGCTGGCCTAATGGATCGGCCGTGGCACCTCACAGCGAGCCCTGAGCGCCAAAGGTGATTCCCTGTGCGGGTTTCTCTCTTGCTTAGATACCAAGCTTGGCCCCGAAGCTTTTCGCTTTGATTCTGGATCGGAAGCCACGGCCACCAGGCTCAGCGAGCGCTACTACATCCTGCGCCCCGAGGTGGTAGAAAGCTACTTGTACATGTGGAGGCTGACTCACGACCCGAAGTACAGGCAGTGGGGCTGGGAAGTGGTGAAGGTACGACCGTTAACACGCCGCATTCTCCCTGCTCGTGTCGCGCGCGCTACGGCGCAGTGGCACCTAGAGAAACCGAATTTGCTTTTCTCTGCTGAGTGTTGAAACGTTTCTCCCCCTCCCCGGGTTTGGTTTGAAAACCAATGAACCTTGCCGGGTTGGGAGGGGAAAGCGCCTGAGCCAGTGTCGTGGCGAGGAGTGTGCCAGTGTCCGATGCATGCGCTGGGCATGATCTAGACTGAACCCAACGTCACTCCTGCCGGGTTGGCTCAGCCCTGCATCCCCCGTGTGTGGCTCTGCAGAACGAGGCTGCAAAAGGCAGGCGCGTCTCTGGGCGACGGGGCGGGAAAGGCGCGGTGGCTGCCTGCTCCAGCACCGCTGTCTCGTGGGAGGTGCGCAGGGGCCGTGTCCCAGAGGCGTTCAGTCATACAGAGCCTTGGCAAGGGCTGTGTAAACCCAGGGTTGCTCCGTGGCACCTGTTGATGTGGGTCAGCACCAACCAACCCACAAGCTTCCAGCGTTGGCCTTTGCCCAGCTGTTCCCCTAGAACGAGCCTCTCTCCCGGACGGCTGAGCAATGACCAGACTCTTCAGGGAGAGAAGCTGCTGTAAAACCTGCATCTGATTTGCAAACCTGACTTGCTGCCGCCGAAACGGGCTGCTCCGCGTAGCCGTGTGCTGAGATTGGTCTGTCTTTCCTTAGGCACTGGAAAAATATTGCCGGGTAGAAGCAGGCTTTTCCGGGATCCGAGATGTGTACACCATCCCCCCAAATCATGACAACATGCAGCAGAGTTTTTTTCTGGCAGAGACATTGAAGTAAGTCTGGTATCATGAGCGAGTGTTCAGACTAAATCTCCTCTCTGGGCACACGCAGGCTTTGTGCTGCGGGTTGTCTTGATGCACAATAAGCTGTAGCTTCATCTTCGAAAGCGTTGGGTTCCCTGCACAGTAACTTGTGGAAGATGGCAGGGTACTGCAGGCGTGTGTCCTTTCTGCAGCACAAGAACAGAAAGAGCTGAACTCGTTTGGGATAGCTTTCAGCAATTTCCTGCATGCTCTGTAAATTTCAGTATGTGCCTTGTATTTAACAGGAGTTTGGGCCAGTTTAGCTCTATGGTAAGGGTGGGCAATCATTTTTCATGGCGGGGGGGGGGCACGCCAAGATTTTTGTAAGTGGTCAAGGGCCGCACTTTGGAGGAGGTGGAGTGTCTGGGAGGGAGGCTGGGTGTAGAAGGGAGCTTGGGGTAGAGGACTGGGGTGCCATAGAGGGAGGGGTGGGGTCTGAGGGGAGTTTGGGTGAAGGAGGGGGTTGTGACCTGCGGCAGAGGCTTAGGGTGCAGGTACCTAGGTGGCACCCAGCCAGCAGCCCTGCAGGACCCTGAGGCAAAGTCCCTGGCCAATGCAGTTCCAAGCTGCTCAAAACAGCTGTCTGCTCCCTGTGGCTCTGTGCTCCAGGTCTAGGGGGAGGCTTTGTGCGCTGCCTCACCCACCCAGCAAAATCTCTCAGCTCCTATTGGTCAAATATTTGCCAATGGGATCTAAGAGACTTTGCTGGGGTGGGGGCAGCATTCGAAGCCCCCCCTTGTCCCTGGAGCAGACACACGTGGAGCAGCCGGCGACATGGGGCTGTTTCTGCACCTGAGGGTCCTGGCCGGGCTGCCCACAGGCCGTATCTTGCCCATCCCTGCTCTGTGGAGGTGGACTCTACGCCCTGTACTGCACGGAGGGTCTGGCCTTCCCTGTGCACTCGGAATCCTGTTAGTCTTTCTGTAACCCAGCTTACCGGTTTTCCCTCCCTCCCTGCCCCGTGGCACCAGGTACCTCTACCTCCTCTTCTGTGAGGATGACGTGCTCTCTCTGGAGGACTGGGTGTTCAACACGGAAGCGCACCCGTTGCCGGTGAACCACACGAGTGTTGAAGCAAAAGCAAGTGTGCAATAGTGATGCTGTTTCTCAAGCTTCCTGCTTCGGCGGCAGCAGAGAGCGGGTTTCTGCCTTTCCTTTCCCTTCGAGGAATTAGCAACGTTCCTAAACTGGTATTTGGGGCACTCGTCCATTTCCGGACAGTATTATATTGGGGAGAATAAACTGTGACCTTAGCACCCTCTTTTCCTCTATGAGGAGCTCTATTAGCCTGGCAACAAGCGTTGATTCTGGGCCATATTGTAAACAGATCATGGACATTCCTTTATATACAGAGAATTTATATGAAATCCGCTGACTTTGCTTTCGAGTGGCCAAAGGATTGGAAGTTTGCCATACGATAGACTTTCCCCCGTTCTCCTTTTTATTTTTTTTATTTTTGCCTTTTATATACAGATGGATTTTATCACATTTCTAATTACAGTTTTCGATATACTGTGCTTTCTAAGTGGTGTCAACATTGTAACTAAAACAAAAATTCTTGGCCCAAACGTATTTTTATATATTCTTTCCTGTGCTCTTAAACACATTTACAGAACATTGCATCACATGTAACTTTCCTTTATAATGTTTTATGTTTTTCTACTTTTATTTGGAACTAAATGTTATGAGTCACTTATAATAAATTGCACTGCTGTAATAGTCAAATCTGTGAAATAGAATAAAAGGTCTTGTAAAATAAGTAGCGTGATTGAGTTGATCCTACACTAACAGCTCTCCATCACTCAGAGCCTTGCTGTATTATCCTTGGAATCAAAAGCTGACAAGAACGCTTGATTCTGAGAATAATTTACAATAAATGTTTATTCCAAGAATAATCTAGCAAGTGTATCGTCAAGAATTCCAGCCTGCTCCAGCTCTCTTAAATTGCTTAGTCCTAGTTCAACTGTGAGATAACAAGAACTCAATTAAATGTCTTATTTCCAAGAAAAATCCCCATCCACGCTTCTTCCTCATATTTTATCTCTGGGATGAAGTTACAGGAGACAAAAAGCTGCCCGGTGCTTTGCATTAGACGCGTTCCTCCCTCATACTGTCAAATGCTGATTGGTTTCTTCAGCAGCTGGGGAAAGGAAAAGCAAAATGGGCTTTGAAATCTCTGCCTGTCAAAGTCCCAAAGGGGAAGAAGATTGTCACATGGGACCTAACCGTTATCCCTGGGTTAAAGCTAGAGGAGGATAAGCATGGCCTAGGGGGTGGCTATTGGCAAGTCAGAGTCCTGGGAGTGAGTCATCTCATCGGAGGGCTGTTGACACTGGAAGGTAAGCTTGCCCAGAGAATTTTTACAGTGGATTAAGAAATGTTATGAGTAACCAAAACCGTCTCTGCCTACCAAGATCTTAAAAAGCCGCCTCCCAGCTCTCGTTAACATGGATCCCTGGCATTTCATTCCGCTTGTCTGGCTTGATCATCTTCTGGTTATTTTCCTTTCCCAAAGCACAAACTGGGTTTCATTTCTGCACCACTGTTTAAGTGTCACATGAGAAACAAACGCTACTTCTGAGGTCAGAGAGGCTTCTGGCTAAAAGATTTTTCTCTCCTGAAATCCAACAGCTGGGGCTCGTCTACACTGGCCCCTTTTCCGGAAGGGGCATGCTAATTTTTCAGATCGTAATAGGGAAATCCGCGGGGGATTTAAATATCCCCCGCGGCATTTAAATAAAAATGTCCGCCGCTTTTTTCCGGCTTTTAGAAAAGCCGGAAAAGAGCGTCTACACTGGCCCCGATCCTCCGGAAAAAAGCCCTTTTCCGGAGGATCTCTTATTCCTACTTTTACATGGCACTGTGCACTTGCAGCAATTTAAAGGGCCCAGGGTCTTTGCTGACACATGAGTAATGCTAAGAGCGTGCATGAAGGTGCTAAGTCCTTTGGAGCACAGTCCATTGTTTTGTTCTGTTCTTACAGCACCTAATACAATGAGCTGCCAGTCCACTGGGGTTTCTAGACACTACCACAATGCAGTGATCTTTGCAGGATTGGAGCCTTGGATGTCTCGTGGCTCGTTTTCACAGTACTCTTTGGATCTTTATTCAGGCCGAACTCTTGGCTTCAGTGGTCATTTTGCTCAAGGAAGGGGAATCTTGCCCTTTGGGGTTTCGTGGCCCGTGACTAACATCTCTTTCCACTTGGAGAAGAGAATTAGTTTGTAACGTGTCTGGGTGTGGGATTGTATCCTGTTTGTGTTGATGTAGAAGAGGAACCATTCTGTTTGTATACCTTTAAGCTGGAAGGATTAATGTGAACTGTTTCCAGTTCTAAACAACCAGGGGAAAGTATTGGGGAAGAGGTTACGCCTTTTGTCTTATATAATATAATATAATATAATTAATTAATATATATATATTGTCTTGCCTACGTCACACGCAGGCATGGGGTAAAATAAGACGCATGTGTTTATCACTGAGGGAAGCTAGCTACTGGAATAACTTACTGGGGGGAGGTAGATTCTCTGTCGGAAATTTTCAAATCAAGATTGGATGTTTTAGAAAAAACTTTGATGTTCAGGTTCAAACAGGAATTAATTCAGGGAAGTCCTACGGCTTTTGTTTTGCAGGAGGTCAGATCAGACAATCACCTACAAATTAACCTTAGTATTGAGAAATCAGGGCTTGCCGAATGGCTGTCAATTGTTGCCTGACTTTTTTACATAAACTGCAGAACGAGATAAGACAAAGCTATTAAAAAAACAGATGTCACTTCTTGTCACCCACACTTCATTTTTCAAGAGTTATTGCATTTCCTTGGAAGGCGTACAGCAGAATTGCTTATTGAATTCCAAACCCTGGCAGCCTTTTATTTTTGCCCTGTAATCTGTTCGTTGATTTTTTTCAGGTTTGATAGATTGAGTTTTTGCCTCCACTGTTTTTAAAGCATCAGATGTTATAGATGGTGGGTATTGGAGCTCTGCATAAATTCACCAGAGAACACTGAAAAATCAGAGACTTGTAGGATTGGAAGAGACCTCAAGAGGCCATCTAGCCTAGTGCCCTGCGCTCATGGCAGGACTGTTATCTAGACAGGTGTTTGTCTAACCTGGTCTTCAAAATCTCCAATGATGGAGATTCCACAACCTCCCCAGCCAATTGATTCCGGTGCCTAAACCACCCTGACAGGAAGTTCTCCCGGATATCCAAACTAAACCATTGTTGCTGCAATTTAAATGCCTCTTGTCCTGTCAGAGCTTTGGTTTTTCTTCCTCCTCCTTGTAACAATATTTCAGGTTCTTGAAAGCTGCTATCGGATCCTGTCTCAGTCTTCATGTTCTCTAGACCTTTCATCATTTTTGTTGCTCTTCTCTGGAATTTCTCCAATTTGTCCAAATCTTTCCTGAAATGTGGTGCCCGGAACTGGACACAAGACTCCAGCTGAGCCCAGTAAGGTGGAAGAATTAGTTTGTGTCCTGTCTACAACACTCCTGTGAATACATCCCAGAATGCTTTTTGCTGCTTTTGCAACAGCGTCACGCTGACTCCTATTTAGCTTGTGATCAGCCATGATCCCCAGATCTCTTCCCACAGGACTCCTTCCTAAGCTGGCATTTCTCATTTTGTTTGTGTGCAACTGATTGTTTCTTCCGGAGTGGAGTCCTTTGAATTGGTCTTCATTGAATTTCTTCCTATTGACTTCAGACCGTTGCGTAAACATCTTGCTGAATCGGGGCCTTAATCTGGTTTGTGAATCAACCCCACCTACCCACTGATCATTTGAGTGACGTTTCTCTAGACTCTCTGTGATTGGTTCGGATGGTTCTGGTAACAACAGGCTCAGAACTTGAGCCCAGGATTCCGGAACCAAGAGCCTTCCTTTTCAGTGGCTAATTCATCCCATGTATTATCCTACTGCCTGGGGCAGGCCTGGGCAAAATATGACCCAGGGGCCAGATCCGACCTGCAGACACAGCGGAGAGCCTCAGGCAGACTCCCTACTCCTCCTCCCCCCTCACTGCTTAGTAAAGGTTTCTGCAGCCATTTCTCTTTCTCAACTGTAAGCCTGGGGGAGGAGGGAATGGTGCTTCCAATTTCTGGCCAATGGGAGCTGCCTGTTTGAAAACAGGCAGCATGCAGCACATGGCCCCTGCAGTCTGTGCAGGAGTAGGGCAGGCAGGGCTGCTGACTGGAGTCACCCAGGTAAGTCACCAGGCCAGAGCCTGCCTCTGACACCCCAGACCTTTCTCCCTCCCAACCTTCTGCCCCCTCACTTTTGCCCTCCTACCCCACATAAGCCAAACCCTCTGTCTCCCTCCTGAACCTATACCCCCTCCCAGACCCTGCATCCCAATCCTCTGCCCAAGGTAAGAACCCAAACCTCTGTACCCCAGTCCCCTGCCCCAGGTCACAACCACCTCCTTCACCCAAACTCCCTCCCAGACCTCACACACCCTCCTACACCCCAATCCCTTATCCCAAGCTCTCTTCTGCACCCAACCTGCCTCCCATTAATATCATGGAAGAGTGCAGCCCTTGACCACTTTCCAAGATCTTGGAGTGTCCCCGCCCCGGCCTAGGGAGCAATCGAGACCAATGGTCCATGTGCTAGAGGCTGTACAAAGACTTGTGGATCGTCCCTGCTGTGAAGGGATGGTGGGGGAGGCACTCCAAGAAGAGCTCCCAATCTAAATGCACCTCCCAATCTTGAGACCTGAGATTGCAATGACACTCGAGGGTCTTTGCAGTCAAACTCTAAGAATTATTTTGGGAACGCTCAGTCTATGGCCTGGATACAGGCCTTGGAATCTGTGAATCAGGGCATCCCAAAGGACCTCACTTTCCCAGGCCCGAGGAGCAGCTCAAAAGCTCGTCTTCCTCATCCGCAGACGCTGGTCCAACATGAGATGTGACCTCACCCACCTTGTCTCCCTCGGATCCCGGCACCCACGAGCCACAACTACCCTGCAGACGAGGTACTTCCTCGTCGAGCTTCCGTTCGACTCCGGGGGAGTTGGGCGCCTAAATACCCTTGTGAATCTGGACTGTTCATATTTTCCAAGTGCTCCCTTGTCTTGGTGGGTGCCAGTTTCCTAAGGCCTTCCAAGATCTCTCTGAATTGCGCGCATCTGATGAAATGGGTCTTGCCCACGAAAGCTCATCCCAGAGACATATTTGGATTAGGCTCGAAGGGGCCACAGGACTACTCATTGTTAAAGTTTCAGACTAACACGGCCCCCCCTCTTTCTTTTTCTTGATGAGACTGAGTCATTTCTAAGTTCACTCTGGCATTTTGAGCTGCACTTAACTGCATCTCCCTCTTCATTTATTGATGTTCCTACCTGACAGAAGTAACCACCCTGCCCCCAATACCCTGTTCGTTCATGTTAGCCCCTTTGGCAGTTAACTTGTGCTGTGTTTTCAATCAACCCTTTACTGCAGCTACCCTTTGTTGCCTCTTGCTTTGCTATTGGTAAGTTCTGGGCGCTCCTGTGGCATCTGGTGTGCCGTTCTCATTCAGAACGTCCCTGTTGTAGAAGGTTTTATTCTTTCCGTCATTTCCACTCTTGTTTATATCTGTGGGATCTGAATACAACTTCCCCTTGCGTTTTACTTCTATAGGAGGGAATCCAGGCCCCATGTAAGTCTGCGGGAATGTGGCCACGCCAACGTCATCGTCCCTAAAATGCATTTCTTTTTTTTGTCCTGGAATCCCGTACCTGCGGGCTACTGCCTTGGGTGACTGACGGTTACTATGGTGAAGTTTAGAAGCTTGTCGTACTCATTCGCACCGAATGCTTCCCTGCCCTCAGAGGGTCCCTTCTGTTCCTGCATG
The DNA here is from genome assembly GCF_049634645.1 of Pelodiscus sinensis. Classification (NCBI taxonomy): domain Eukaryota; kingdom Metazoa; phylum Chordata; order Testudines; family Trionychidae; genus Pelodiscus; species Pelodiscus sinensis. The sequence continues at coordinate 1,461,507 of NC_134735.1, forward strand.
TAAAAAATGAGATCCAGGAGGTCGTTGCCTCTGATAGAATTTTCTTCTTAACGATCTTAGTTGTCCCGTTTTGAGACTTGGCTTGCTGCCCTTGTGGCTCTTTGTTTCGCAGCCGGTGTCTGGCTATTTAAAATACCCCCCGAGCGACGTCATCTGTCATTTCGAAACCTAGGAGCTTCGACCCAGGAATTTTGTCCACTCTCCTTTTAAAGGGGCTGGGTCTGTAGCAGATGCCCTCAGTTTCCCCTTCTGTCTTCCTCTCCTTGGCTTCTCCAAAGGATTCACTGCCGGGCTCTGCTAATGTTCTTCTTGTGCAAGTGTTAGCATTCCAGAGCTGAGACCCACCTGCAACAGCTTGCAGGCTCCATCACCTACTACCTCTGCCAGTTCTCGCTCGTCGCCCGAACACTGGAGAGTGCACTGACTCTGTTTCAGAACAAGTCCGTCTGGTGCTGTTCTGCGCTCCACAGCTATTCTCTGGATTACTGGAGTTAATGGACGTGCCCCTCGTCCCATGTCCCAGCCAAAATGAGCCCAGAGAGTTTTTAAACCGCATTGAAACCGTCTCTCACTACAGACGTTATTTCAGTGCTCTGTGAATCCAGCTTCCCCCCCATCCCCATTGGTGCAGGAATTAGATGAGCACTGGTATCCGAGTTCTTTTTTCCGTATAGCTAAGTACTCTAGTATCCTTGTATTTCCCATGTGTATGTAAAGTGAGAGCTAGAGAGAGAGCAGATTATCCCCATTTTATAGATGGAAAAACAAAGGATAAATGACTTGCCCAGGGTCATACAGGAAATCAGTGGCAGTGGTGGGAACAGAACCCAACTCTCTTGAGTCCCAGTCATGGTTACATGACCGTACTCCCCTTTTCCACTCCTCACTCACAGGCCTTGAGGGACAGGCCAATCCTCTCCTAAGACAACCCCCAACCTCAAACAAATTCTGTCCAGTAACCACGCAGCCACCTCCATCACACTTTCCCCAGCACCCTCCCCTGCATTCAGCCCTGGGACTGACGCAGCCTGCACATCCACACCATCGATTTCATCGCAGGACCTAACCACGTAAACCAGCACATCGGGCTCATTTAACTGCACATCCACTAATGGGATCTGTGCCATCAAATGCCAGCAATGCCCCTCAGCCATGGATACTGGCCAAACCGGACAGTCTCTATGGGAAAGAATTAATGGACACAAATCAGCTATCCGAGAAGGCAACACAGAAACCTGTTGGGGAACATTTTAACTTGCCCAGGTACTCATTAATGGATCGCAAAGTCACCGTTCTGTTTCAGGCCAATTCCACAACCCAACTACCCAGGAAAAACTTAGGAATCAAATCTGTAAATGAAGTGAAATTCTATCACAAAGATGATGAGACATTGGCTGGATGGCCCCCTACATTCCACATCCTAATGACATAGGGCAAGCAATGGGTGCTTAAGAGCAATCTGCACCTTCCCTATCAGCTTCATGTAGACTCTGACTATTTCGTCTCTCCACCCCCCCCCCCCCCCATTCCCTATTTATTTAGAAACTGGACCTTTAATAACGCCAGTCATCTGAAGCGGTGGGTTGTGCCCATGAAAGCTCATACCACCATCCACATGTTTTGTTGGTCTCTAAGGTACTGCTAGACCGGGGGGGGGGGGGGGGGGCAACCCATTTAACAGAGAGAGCCGAAACAGCGGCGGAAAAAATGCGAAGCCGCACCAGAATCGTTGAGCAAAAGGAAAGCACCCCCCCCCCCCAGAATTGTCAAGCAAAAAAAAAACAAAAAACGAGGCTGCCGTTTTAAGAAAGAAGCTTAGGCATTTTGGCCATATCTGGCTCCTTTTGATGGCTGCCATCTTGGGTGCCATTTTGAATCGCCGCCCCGGTTTGCACGAGGTGCGGGGGCCGTTTTGGGAAGTGCAGGAGCGGCTTCATGAGCCGCACTTTTGGGAGAAAAGAGCTGCATGCAGCTCGGCCATCCCCGTGCTAGACGGTTGGTTGTTTTTCCAGTTCCGGACTAACCCGACTCCCCCCCTGATGCTTTTCCACTCCTGTTTGGCATGACACGACTCAGCCGTCTTTGCGGTTTTCTCTGCTCGTCTGAGTATTTCTGGAGGGTATGAAATCTTCCTTCTCTGGGGTCCGTTGTGGCCACGATGCACCGTTATTGCTGGGAATTCCCAGTCCCGCGGCGGGATCTTTGTCCCTCTTACGTTGCCACCCTTTGCCCCTGCTCTCGGAAGGCAGCTCCCTCTTTCCTTGACCTGGGCGACCGAAGCGAAGTAACAGCCTGTGGCTTCTGTTCTCGTCTCCTGCAACAAAACAATTAAGCGGGCTCAGGAAATGGCAGAACTTCAAAGCGTCAATTCTGAGCCGCCCGCCCCTCTGGGATCAGCCCTGTGCATTAGCCCTGAAGCAGGAGCACACGGCGCTAACTCTCGGCAGTCGGGAGAATCCAGGGGCCGTGCAGGGTTGTGTGGAGCGTGTCTGAAGACTGTGATTTATGAAGCAAGATGAAAAGAGCGAAGTAGGAGGCACCCGGCCAAGGTTCTGCTAAGGGGGGGATGTGACGAGCGCGCACGGACCTGACGGGCGTATAACGGCCGAGGGGGGAGGAAGCTTTCTGAGGCTGGGGCGGAGGCCTAATGGGACCAAGTGACTCGGAGGAGAAGGCAGGCTCAGGCTGTCTGCAAAGCAGCATTTCTGGGAGGTCCTGAGCAGCAGGGGTGGGGGATGGGCAGTCCTGGAGCGGGATTGCTCCGGCCGGGATGACGGAGGCATGAGGCAATTTACTGACCATTCCCATCTCTCAGGGCGGAGTCTGGCACTCGCCCCCAGCTCAACAGGAGACTTCCATCCCGCTGGCGCCGTCGCCTGCCTGCTAGTCTAGGCCCAGGGCTGTACTGGTCCAACCTCTCTAAACCTGGGCCATCTGCTCTGGCCCACAGCTGGCCAGAGCCAGGGAGTCCTGGTGGAGGGCTGGTGGCTGTAGGCCTAGAGGGCCACAGCAAGGCTGGAAAGCCTAATGGGACCAGCAGGGCCAGCAGCAGGCTCTCAGTGGGAGGGTTAGGGGGCCGCTGGCAGGAAGTGACCTCTCCTGGTCTGGCCAAATCCCACATCTGGGACCAGTCACGTCCCAAGGGGGCCGGACCAGGGAGGTCCAACCTCCGCCTAGTGTTGCTTGTTGGGTTCAGCATGTGGGTCCTGGCTGACAGGCAGTGAGGTTAGCGCCCGTCTGGCCTTCAACTCCGTGACGCTGAAGGCCCGGTGCCTGCAAACCTCATTCACAGGCAGCAGCTAGTGTGTGACGAGTGGGGACCGTCCTTGTGCTTCCCTGTGGCTGGCCTGGGGCAGGACCGTCCATCTGTCTCCTGGATGGATTCAGGGCCGAGCGCGGTGGGGTCCTGGTGCCACCACACCACCGGGAATGCCTGCTGCCGCTAAGTACTTGCGGCCGGGTCCGGATGGTGTAGGCGCTGCTGAGGAGGGATGGATTCCACCTCGTGCCTGGGACTCTGAGCAGCCTCTGCCACTGCCCTGCTGTGTGACCCTTGCCACTCACCTCACCCCTCTGGCTCGGGGGTGCTGCTCCTGTTCTCTAACCCGCAAGCTCTTTGGCGCTTCACAAATCGGCCGTGCGGGGTCTGTGCCCCGCAGCTTTGTCCCGTGTCGCTGTCTTTACAGAGCCAGATTCTGCCGCTGCCCGACTCGCGCTGTAGAGTGGCTCGCCCTGCGCCGGCCGTCCCTGGAGGAGTGTCAGGTAGGATCCCTCCCGCCTGCACGAGGGCTCCTGGATCCGTCACCGCTCGACTCTGCACCACTGGTCGTGGGCTCAGGGTGACCGTCCGGCACACGCCATGGTACCGTGCTCCCGTCGGTCACCACGGAAACGGAAAGGCCACGCCCAGATATCCCCCAGCCTTGGTGCACTGCTGAGCCAGGGGCCCGGCTGCAATCCAAACAGCCTCGTGGGCAAAAGGAGTCTTTCTTGCTGTGGTGGGAGGGGAGTCCTGCCTGCTGTGGGGCGTAGCCCTTAAGTGTTTGGGTGGGTCTGTGGTGAGAAGGGAAGAGAGGAAAGGGGGGCTCAGCTTGAGAAGGAATCCTGTTACTGTATCTTTAAGGGGGCGGGCCTGGAGGCTTGCAAAGAGGGTGGGGCAGAGACTCCTTTCAGCCAGTAAGAAAGGCGCTGGGACACAGGGCCAGTATAAATGCAGACTGCCACCTTCTTCTCTGTGGCTAACCGGGGAGCAGACGTAGGAAGTAAGTTCCTGGAGGGCTCTGAATTAGCCAAGAGCCAACACTAGCTGGAGAAGGCTGCCAGCCCTTGGAGCTGGACGACTATGTGGGGCCAGCTGGCGGAGATAAAGGAAGAGAGGAACAGTAATTGCCTGAGCTACCTGAGTGCCAGGAGCGACCTAGAGATTGGAAAAGAGCCCTGGGGGGTCTGGGAACAGCACTTGGGCTAGGTCTAGACTGCAGGCTTCTTTCGGAAAAACGTCTTTCGAAAGGCAGTGCCCACACAGAGAAAGCGCATCGAAAAAGTGATCTGATTTTTTCGAAAGATAGCGGCCAACGAATGTGGATGTTATCTCGCATTTAAGTTGTGATTGCTATAGACAGAGTGGCCACCAGGGCACCTGTGCCTTTTCCTGGAGGCCTATTCTTTCAAAAAAAGAACCCTCTTCCCCATCCACACACGCCTTTTTCAGAAAGAGCTCTTTTGGAAAAAGGTTTCTTCCTCCTAGAAAGAGGTTTACACTGTCAGAAAAACCCCTGCACTCTGTCAACTTTCTGTCAAAAGAACACAATTGCAGTGAGGATGTAAGTGTAGATTTTCTGGGAAAACAGCCATTTTTCCAGAAAAACGGCAGTGTAGACAACCTTAGGGAGCCAACACCCAAGGAAGCCTGAATGCCAGAAGCATCTTTAGCTTACCTGGGGTCTTTTCTTATGTCCCCTTATAGTCTGAAGCTTTTTCCTGAGCCCTATCAAGGGTATTATTGAGACAGGCACCAAGAGTGCCAGAAGTAAAGTTATTTACTTTGGGGGAGGAAATTGAGGCCAGGTCTACATGCAGTGCCCCATTTTTTCAACAGGGAGCACTCCAGGGTAGACACACCCTACAACCTAAGGCAACAGTCTCCTAAAAAGAAAGCTGAGGCAACATAGATTTAACAGACGTCAGATCACTGCACAGCTGATCGCCTTGCATATAGCCGCGGTTGGGGTATGTGCGCACTTCTTTTCAGCTGAAAAACGAAGCCAAAAAGATGACTGCAGAGCAGCAGGCTGCCAATGATGGTGATGAATTTGCTCTGGAAAATTCCTGTATCAGATATTCTTAAATAATTCTAAACTGAGGCCAAACACGTGTAATCACGAAGGGGCGTGTTTTCAAACAATTTCCTCCTGGAGAGGGAAAGGGAAATGAAGGGAAGAGGTGACATTTTTCTCATCTATCTTTGCTTTAAATCCAGCTTGTTGCAGTAGGAGGAAAGACGAAAATCAGCAACTAAAAGGGGACTGCGTCATCGGAGATCAATTCTTGAAGGAAATTTGTACATGAATGATGCTCTTATTTTTCACCAGCTGACCTCAAGTGATGCTCAGAACACTTAAAATAGTGATGTTTGATTTACTACCTAGTAATGAGGCTGGGCGGCCTTAGCTATTAAGAATTTCAATCGATGGTTCATATTTGATTGATTGACTAATATTAAGTGGATTCTCTCTGTGCAAATGGGCATTTGCACAAAGATTTCACTGAGTCACTTTGGCTTCAGCATAATCCTGTTGTGCTGAGAGACATAAGAATAGTTACAATGTGATTTATGGTGGAAAATACATTTAATTCTGATCTGTATTTTGTTCAGGTTTCTTTATATTTAACCCCCAGGGATTATAACCGGAATACTCGTTTCTGTAATGAACAGATGCAGAAATTTCATATTCATCAAAATGCAAAGTGGAAAAAGACAGGGGCAGAGCTGCAAATTGTTAGTAATCCTGTTTATTTCCTCATTAATCCCCTCTTTCCTAATCAGTTTTCATGCCCCTTTAGCTTTTGCATTAAAACAGAAGTTAGCTTTGCAATAGCATCTGTCATGCTAGAAGTGTCCCAAAGCATTAACAATACGTTAGAAAGCACTAGAGCCCTGATTCTGTTGCTAGCGAGTGTAACGGTCGTTGTGTATTTGCCAGTGGAGAGGGGGCGGTTGAGAAGGTAAATGAACCTTTGAATCACTCTTCCCTGCCGAGGACTGGGGGGGCGGGGAGCGGATTCCTGCACCTAAGCCGTACCTTGTAGAATCGATGACGCATCTGATGGACAGTCCCAGCTTGCAAGGTCAGAGTTGGCTTTGGAACAAACTGATACATTCCACAGTAATAAGTTACGGAGGCCGAATGCTCTGACCAACTGGGATGTGAAATTGCAGAACTGTTAACAACTGGATCTATTGGTAAAATCAGCCTTCGTACCAGGTGGCTGCAAGGCGCCTAATGTAACACTGATTAAAAAAAGCCTGCAGACGCGATCCTGGCAATTACAGGCCAGGAAGCCTAATATGAACTAGGCAAAACGGTTGAAACTCTCGTAAAGAACAGAACGATCAGTTCCCAGAGATGCTATGTGGGGGGGAAAATGCAGCAGGGCATGTGGTGATGGGAAAACCCATCTCCCTCCTCTATTAGAATGGCTTGGGCTGGTCTAGTCCGTAAAGTGCACTTGGCCTTTCCGAAAGCCTGTGGGCCCCCTCACCTAAGTCTCTTAAGCAGTTGGGATAAGAAGGCAGGTAAAGGCAGAACCAAACCGTCAGTCCTCCTGTTGCTTGCTCGTCTATTCCAACTGAGGGGTGTGCGCCGCGTGCCTAGCTGCTACCTGTCGGGTCAGCGCCGGAGTGGGGCCGGTGCAACGCCCTACCTATGACCCTGCCAACCCAACCAGTTACGAAGGGGAGGAATGGGTTTGGTGCTTGCAATCCAGAGAGGTCAATAGGAGAGGACCCCATGGCTCTGTGCAGGGACTGGGGCTGCTCAGTGGACTCAGAGACCACCTGGAAAAGGGGGTGACCAATGAGGTAGCAAATTACGACCTCAGAATTACTCAAGCTGGCTAATGCCTGCACAGAGCCACAGTGGGCTCCCCATAGGCTGGGCAACAGAATGGCAGATGAACTGGAGAGCAGGTGGAACAGAGGGAGGAGGCACCAGACCGAGCAGGTCCCTTGGGGCCGGGTGAATTGAAAGGGCCCCAGGTTCTGGGTTGCTGTTACGGCAGCAGCAAGCTCCAGGCCTTTCAAGTCACATGGCACTGGGAGAGGTGGGCTGCAGTCAGGGCTGCCCCTAGACTTGCTCCTCCTGGGGCTCCTGGAGCTGAGCTCTGCTCTCCCCAGGGCCCAGCAAAGTCTGTTGCCAGCCCTGGCAGAAAATCATGTGCCTGGGAAAAAATAATCCCCAGTATATTATAGGTATAGTTCTAGGGGCTGGGGCCTGTGAGGGGAAGAGTTGGCAGGGAGGGGCTAGAGGAAGGAGGGGGGGCTTCTGGAGCCTGGGAGCTGCAGGGCAACGAACTGGGGGGAGGGGTCTAGGGGGCTTGAGGGGAAAGAGTTAGGGGGCTAAAGGGGGATGTGGAAGCTAGTCAGGGTTGGAGGGTTAGAGGGAGCTGGGCTATGGGGAGGAGGGGGTTAGGCTGTGAGAGGAATGGTTGGGGGGGAGGGATGTGGGGCTGGACTGGAGGGGAGAGGGATGAGGGGCTGGACTGCGGGGGGGGGAGAGTTGGGGGCCTGGGCTGTGGGGGGAGGGTTGGGGGGCTGGAGAGGGAGGGATGAGGGGCTGGACTGCGGGGGGGGAGAGTTGGGGGCCTGGGCTGTGGGGGGAGGGTTGGGGGGCTGGAGAGGGAGGGATGGGGGGCTGTGCTGGAGGGGAGAGGGATGGGGGCTGGGCTGTGGGGGGAGGGTTGGGGGGCTGGGCTGGAGGGGAGGGGCTGCAACCCTGTGTCCCGCGATCCCACCCCTGCAGGGAGCCGGGCGCGGAGTCCAGGCCGCGCAGCCGCTGCCCCGGGCCCGACAATCGGCCCCGCCCGGCCCCTTTGACGCCGCCCCCAGCGCGGCCCGGCGGAGCGGGGAGCCGGGCGGAGCAGCGGGCATGGCCGAGCCCCCGGGCCCCGCGCCGCGGCTGCCCCGCCTGGCTCTGGCCCTGGCGCTGCTGGCCGCGCTGCTCGCGGTGAAGCAGCATCGGGACGCGCTGGCCCGGCGCCAGGTACGGGGGGTCGGTGATGGGCGCGGGGAGACCGGCCCGGGCCGGGGGGCTCTGGCTGCGGGCGGGGGGGTCGGGGGGCTCTGGCTGCGGGGGGGGGCTCTGGCTGCGGGCGGGGGGGGGCGGGGGGGCTCTGGCTGCGGGCGGGGGGGCCGCCTTTCCCGGGGGGGTCTGGGGGCTCCCCGGACTCTCGCGCTTTGCTGACTCGTCCCGGTGCCCGCGGACTCTGGCTCTTCCGTGCGAGATTTCCCGTCCCCCCGAGCCCGTGGTGCGACCCTCCCCCGGCCTTCTCGGTGCCCCCGTCCCAGCCGGGCCGCGGGGGGACCCTCCTGAAATCAGCCCGACTCCGGTTCCCCGCCTGCCGGGATGGAGCGCGGCGGGGCGCAGCCCGGATGGTGGAAGGTGCCGGGGCGCTTCGCGCTGCGCCTGGCCGGGCCCCGCGCTAGGTGCTGCCCAAACGCTCCGTGCGCCGGCCCCAAGGAGCTGGCGCGCTCAGGTGCCGCCGTGGTGCGCGCCACGGGCCACAGCTGGGGTCTCAGACTCAACTTACTTTAGGGCCAGGGCCAGTCCGCCCTCCCAGCAGGCCCACGGGCACCCCCCTCTGGCTGTGGCTCCAAGAGGGCGGTAGGTCTCCATATGCCCCCCCCCCCCCCGTGGCTGCCGGCCCCACCTGCTGCCCCCAGGTGATTTAATACACCCTGGGGGCCGTGGCTGCCCCCCCCCACCTGCTGCCCCCAGGTGATTTAATACACCCTGGGGGCCGTGGCTGCCCCCCCACCTGCTAGCTCCGCCCTGCCGCCGGCACACCCTGTGACCCGGGCGAGGGGTGTGCGGAGCCGTCCCATCCATAGCCCAGTTCGGGGCGGCCGCACCGGGCCCTGTGGTGACCGCCTCTAGCTGGGACAGCCCCGTGCTCAAGTGAGCCCGTGGGGCCTTGGGTGGGCTGGGGCCAGCAGCAGGGTTGGGCTCCCGCCCTCGCAGCGACCAGACTGACCTGCGAGATGTCAGGGGAGCGGAGCAGGCTGCTGCGTCACTCCGCTTCCCATGGCTCCTGCTGCCGCAAGGCTTGACCCCTGCTCCCACCCTGTGCCAGGCCCCCCAGCAATCCCCAAGGCCGCAGCCCTCAGGGGAGAGGGCTTGGGGGAAGGGGTGCACACCGGGAGAGGAGCAGAGAGAGGCGGGGTGGGGGTGGAGGCTCATGTTGCCATTGCCTGGCCTCGGTTCCTATTGGGTTAAAATCCTTTGAGCTAATGTTCAAGTGACCTCGGAAGGGAAAAGGAGCTTCTGGGCCCTCTTGATGCTTTGTTCTGTGTTTAGGAAGATCTGAATTTCTTTTAAACCTTTTTGTACACTAGAAATTCAGCTCTACTCTGCTCGGAAGCTGAGTGGCTACTCTGACTGACTTAAAACTTGTTTTAGTTTTAATAACTATGTAACTCAAATGCCTAACATGATCCTTGGCAAAGGGTCATCTTTGTGCAAGATTCTTCTCCTCCTTCCCACCCCTGACTTCTCATTTAAGATGGGAAAACCTCACACTGACATGTCGGAAAACCTCCAGCAAAGACCAGACTGCAAATTCCGGATATTTCAATGATAAAACAGCAAATGGTGAACTTGAAAAAAATCCTTTTTGGCCTCCCTCATGCATCAAGTCCATTTTGTCCTCAGCATTCTGTCAAGGTGGCTGTACAGGCAAACATGTCTGCTCTTCGCTGCGGTTGTAGGAGACACGCAGAGGATCTGAGAGGATTTCTGGTTTTAGAACTCTTTTCTCTGACTGTGTTTACACAGGACAGAGCAGGTCTCATCTGCTCTGCTCTTGCTGAAGGAGTCAGGGGACCACAGGCAAACAGACTGGACTGGGCACTGCAAGAGAAGAGATTGAAATCCAAACAGCTGGGAGAGTTTTTCCATTCAGACTCTTTAAACCTGTGCTTTAGCCTTTTCCTTTGTCGGCGCCTGTCCAATTCACAGGGGTGACAAACACGTGGGAGGAACCGTTTTTTGTGAAGACTCGGCTCCCTCCTAACATTACATCTGAGGACTGAGAAAGCGCCGGCTCTTCACCCCTTCAGCAAAACGTTCTTGCTCCTAATCTTGCTGAGGTAAAAATAACCAACCCCAGGGGCCGTTTTTTGGCTTGATTTAACACGTGCACTATGGAAAGGCAAAAGCCAGTTTCTCTTTCCCTTCGGCTTTCCATCCCTCGGCCTTCGGGCCTGACTCGCGCTCTACAGAGAGCCCCGTTCCCTGGGCGGGTTGTTGTCTCCAGTGGGGCTCGATATTGTCTCCCGCGATATTGTGCTGCCCTGGGCCCCGCCCCTGTTTGGAGGTGATGGGGGTGAGCAACATGGAGCTGCAGCATCTGTGCTGGGTGCCTGTCGATCCCCTTGTTCCGATGGAACCAGCTTTGTGCGGAACTGATGGGCGGCCGGAGTGTTGCCTGGAAAAGAGTCCGTCACAGTAGGGAGGGGAATGTGTAACCAATCGGTGGAGGCTTCAGCAGCTTCCTGCCTGCCGTGGGCAGGGGGCTGCTCTGCGGATGGGAGCTGCTCTGGCTGGGCTGGAGCAGCCCCTGCCTGTGGCCTGGGGGTCGCTCTGACCCCCACCCGCCCTTCTCAGTAGTCGGTTGACTGGTTTTACATCCCTGTTTACTGAGCGAGTGTCGGAGTCGAGGGTGGCCTGGTCGAGGGTTGTCGGTAGCAGCTGGGCCAGGAGTCCGTGGGAGTGCGCAGCCGTGGTTCCTTGCTTTCCGCTTTGCTGCGGTTCTAGGGTTAGTCCTTAATTTTCTAGGAAACTCTCCTGCTGCCCAGCACTGGCTGCCTGGACGGGTCCCCGGCGTGTCTCATGGGACAGATGTTTGGGATCCGGCGCTGAGCACATGTTGGCTCTTACCCCTCGAGAGGAATTCATTCTCGAGTCCCCCCCACACACACCATCCCCCTCGCACCGGCCAGGCGTCACAGCAGACGTCTGTATCGAGCTCTCTGTGTCGCACTGGCTGGGACAGTGACAGAGATGCAGCCGTGTTAGTCTGGTGCAGCTGCCACAAAAGACAGGACCGTGCAGCACTTTAAAGACTAACAAGATGGTTTATTAGGTGATGAGCTTTCATGGACCCACTTCCTCAGATCTGGCTGGGACAGACTTCCGTCCCTCGGCATGGGGCGAGACTGGCCTGGCCTGTTGGAGGGGGCGGAGGCCAAAGAGCAGGCCCGGCTGTAGGGCAGGGCGAGCAAGGCAAATTCCTCTGGGCCCTGCACTGCTGAGTATTCACCATCCACCGGCCGGGCTCGGGCCGCACTCCCAGCGTCCTGCCTGGGGCCCCACAAACCCCACAGAGAGGCTGCTCAGCGCAGCGTTGGAAGCCAAGGCCTCACCCGCGGAAAGGCCCAGCTGGCGCGCTCGGAATGGGATCCCTCCGGAGAGCCCGTGGGAGAGAGGACCAGAGACTGGAGAGGGGCCATGGGACGGACCGGCGATGGGGGAACTAGCCTTGTGGCTGCAAGATCGTCGGAACCCAGACGGCCTCCCTGGAGAGGGTCGTTTTGCTCCTGTGCTTGTGTCCCTGGAGTTTGTGGTGCGAGCCGACTGCGCCGGAGCAGCGCGTTGGATGAGGGGGGAGCTCGCGGTCAATGTGAAAAGGACGCGGCGTCCTGGGGCACCTGAGAGACCAACAGGCGCTTTTGTGGGTCAGACCGTTTCGTCAGATGTCTCACCCACAGCGGTTTTGACCCACGAAAGCTTCTGCCCCAATAAGTCGGTTCGTCTCCAGGGTGCCCGGGACTCCTCGTTTTGGCAGATCCACGGACAGGTCAGCGCCCTCTCGCTGCCCGTCAGGGACGTTCATGGTTACCTGGGAAGCCGTGCCCTTAACCGGTGAGGCTTCCCGGTCACCCTCGCTGCCCGCCGACTGCTCCAGCCCTGTGGCCCAACTAAACGAGCTTTTACATCCCTGCTGCACGTGCCCTTGCCTTGTGTCTGGCACTTCAGTAGCACTGGTTGGTAGGAAACAACCTCTGCAGGCGGAAACCAGCAGAACCTGGTGTGTGGGCAACAGTGACGCGTCCCAGCCCCACACACGACCCCGGGGGCTGCACGCAGGCCGCCCAGCACTGAGAGATGCGGACAGGAGGCGAGCCCACGCTCGGGGCAGGCTGATGGGGGCGGGGAGGGGAGCCCACGCTCGGGGCAGGCTGATGGGGGCGGGGAGGGGAGCCCACGCTCGGGGCAGGCTGATGGGGGCGGGGAGGGGAGCCCACGCTCGGGGCAGGCTGATGGGGGAGGGGAGGGGAGCCCACGCTCGGGGCAGGCTGATGGGGGCGGGGAGGGGAGCCCACGCTCGGGGCAGGCTGATGGGGGCGGGGAGGGGAGCCCACGCTCGGGGCAGGCTGATGGGGGCGGGGAGGGGAGCCCACGCTCGGGGCAGGCTGATGGGGGAGGGGAGGGGAGCCCACGCTCGGGGCAGGCTGATGAGGGAGGGGAGGGGAGCCCACGCTCGGGGCAGGCTGATGGGGGAGGGGAGGGGAGCCCACGCTCGGGGCAGGCTGATGGGGGAGGGGAGGGGAGCCCACGCTCGGGGCAGGCTGATGGGGGAGGGGAGGGGAGCCCACGCTCGGGGCAGGCTGATGGGGGCGGGGAGGGGAGGGGAGCCCACGCTCGGGGCAGGCTGATGGGGGCGGGGAGGGGAGCCCACGCTCGGGGCAGGCTGATGGGGGCGGGGAGGGGAGCCCACGCTCGGGGCAGGCTGATGGGGGAGGGGAGGGGAGCCCACGCTCGGGGCAGGCTGATGGGGGCGGGGAGGGGAGCCCACGCTCGGGGCAGGCTGATGGGGGCGGGGAGGGGAGCCCACGCTCGGGGCAGGCTGATGGGGGAGGGGAGGGGAGGGGAGCCCACGCTCGGGGCAGGCTGATGGGGGAGGGGAGGGGAGCCCCGCACGATGCTGGGTCCTTAGCCCCCTGGAGGGTTCGGGCTGGACCGGGGGGCTCTCTTCCCTGCCTGTGAAGCCATGCGGGGCGGGCGACCGTGGATCTGCTGCAGCCTGGCAGAGGGCTAGGATTTGTCTGACCTCCCCACCGGGCTCTCTCCTGGGCTCTGCGGGCGGCACGGTCTGCTCCGAGGGGGAATTGGGTTTGAGCGGCACCCGCTGGTCTCAGCGCTGCTGGAGCTCATCCCACAGGGCGCAGGCTGCTCTTGGGAGGGTCAGAGTCTGCCAGGGGAAACTGAGGCCCAGAGTGCCGATGATGACCCACTCCCCAAGGTTCAGCGCCATTGAGGGCAGAATCGGAGTAGGCCCCAGGCACCTCTCCCCGCCAGGAGCAGCCAGCTGGAGGCGCTGGTCTAGCCCCCGTTTGCTGGGGTGATGTGGGAGGTGAGTGCGGGTTGAGCTGGGCTGGAATGTAAGCGTTGATCTGGCAGAGGGAGCAACGCAAGGGCCCAGTTCGCTTCCTCTGCGCCCTGCGAACGGGGACCCTTCCGCCCAGGCCCTGGCAACGTCTGGATCATCTGCGTTCGGCGCTCGCCGCTCCCGCCGCGCTGGCCGGTTCCGTGAGTCGCCTCGTCCGGACGCCGTCACGGCGCCCCCGCAGCCCAGGCCCCTCGCGGGTATCCACGGCTGGCAGCTCTCGGAGGGGACACGTTCCCTGGGCAAAGGCGCGCCAAGAGAGCAGGCGAAGCGGAACAAATGGGGGGGGGGTTGGCCAGATCTGGGTTTAACGCGTCCATGGAAACCGTTCCCAGGCCCGGCGCTGTGGTGGTGAAGAACATCAGAGCAGCCAGGCTGGCTCAGACCAACGGTCCATCCCGCTGCCCATGCCGGGTGCCCCCGAGGAAGGGATCCCGACGGGGAATCCTCGCGTGATCGCTCCCTGGCACCCACAGCGCACTGATGGCTTTGTTTGCAGCTGGGCAGGGGGCCTAGCAACTGGAGAGCTGATGGGGGCCTAGTAAAACATCTGCATTAATTCCTACCTGCCTCTCTGCTTTCCAAACCAGGAGACGGCCTTGAAGTCTCTGGGGAACGAGGGGCTGTTTCTCTTCTCTTCTCTGGACACTGACAAGGATCTGTACATCAGCCCTGAGGAGTTCAAGCCAATAGCAGAGAAATTAACAGGTGGGTGTGCACCTGGGAAGGTCAGCTGTCAGGACGGTCCCAGCGCTGCATGTGCTCGATGGCTCGTTATCTGTGTTTGTGCTGGTCTTAGGGCTGATTGACACAGCGAGGGGCTGCAAAGCTGTCAGTGGTTTTTTTTGCAAAGGCTGATGCACCAGACACCGCAGTCGCACAAAGCATTTTTATAAGACGGAAGCGCCCATTGTTGGACTAGTAAAGTACATAAGTTACTTTGTCCAGGGCTTAAAGGGGATTTGGAAGGGTTGGATGCAGCGGATTTAGCTCAGCTCTGACTTGGCCTGAGCTAGTTCATTCAGAATTCCTCTGGCTGCAGAAGTTTGTCATGCAGGCTCGACATGTACCAAATGGTTCTCAGCTGTGCCTATCTGAGTGAAACCTGGTGACCAGTGTTCCCGCTAATCTCGGGCGTCCATGTGCATATTAAATTTTGTTGTGTGCACTGAGGCATGTGCCGATGTGCACCACCAGTAGAAACAAAACTGAGCTGAGGGTGCGCTGTTAATCAGCTGGGCAGCACTGGAATCTCTCCTGAGAGGCTGCCCACGTGCCTGGCTTACTGTGTTTGATGTCCACATAACATGCAGGAGGGAATGAATTGCAGCCTTTCTCATAATATCATGAAGTGGCCAGATTGTGTATCCTGCCCCTGCTGGACGCAACACAAACTGTTCAGCTGTGTGTCATGGTCTTTATACTGCTATCAGTTAAGGGGAGATTCTTCTTTAACTCAAGTAGCCGGCAGGTTTCACTTCTGTTGCTAAGAGCTGTAACGTGCAGCATAAGGATGGGTGTGAGGTACCAAGAACTTGCACGTTAGACTGTTACACACGTATGATCATTTCCCTGTGTTCTGTTCAGGTGTCACTCCTGTCTCTGACTTTGAAGAGGAAGAGACGCTGGATCCCAATGGGGAGACGCTATCGATCGTCGCTAAATTCCAGCCCCTGCTCCTCGAAACCATGACAAAGAGCAAAGATGGTTTCCTAGGAGTAGGTATCCTGCGTGACATGTATGACTGGAAACCCCAAATTCCCATGCAATGATACTAGGGGCTGTAACTACCCACAGGAGTGGCATATCGTGCTTATTATGTTAGCTGTTCCCTCTGGGAGTAGAGATCCTGCTGAGGCTGTCGGTGGATTGGTTGGGCATTTTTGCTGGTGGCATCGCCAGTTTACTCAGCATTTAAACATTTAAAAAAATACATCTAAACTGCCAGCTCATGTGAATGTGAAGAAAACCTGCAGGTGACCTGGTGCATTGTTTTCTAGTGGAATCTGCAACGCCGTTTGAAACTATAGCTGTGTAAATTACCCCCGTTTTCTCAATGAGGTGTTAACTCTGGTGTGTAGCAATCTCTGCCTTGTATGTAATCATTTCCTTGCCATTTATTGCTATCGAATCCAAGTACTGGGGTGAGCAAATGTTTTCACTGCTGGTTATTTTTAGCTGGGCCTTCCCGCTGGTGTGGGATTTTGAGTGGCACTTGGTTGTGGGTGGAGTTTGAATCTAGTGCCACTTTTTCTCACCCCAGAATCTGACCTCTGTGCCAAGGTTCATTGCCGTCTGCCTCCTGTAGAGCAAACCTTTTAAATGTTGCTACAGCTCGTTAGCTGGTTCTGACACGTGGTTCTCTTTGCAGATTTCTCATGTCGCCCTGTCTGGCCTACGGAACTGGACAGCCCCGGCCACCCCTGTGAGCGTGATGTCTGCCAAGCAGTTCAAAGCGTTTCTACCCCCAAAGAATAAACTAGAACTTGGTGATCCCTGGTGGATAATCCCAAGTGAACTCAACATCTTCACCGGCTACCTTTCCAACAACCGCTTCTACCCGCCCGCCCCCAAGGGCAAAGAGGTAGGAGCCCCCCTCAGTAAGAGCCAGGATCTCCCTCGGGTGGCTGGCTTGTAACAGATGCTTCCACAGTATCAATTGTGTAGTTGTCTCAGTGTAATGAGCAGCATGTGGCCAGTGTCCCCTTGGGCTGTGAGCTCTCACAAACTAAACATGTAAACTGAAAAAACAACACGCGGTCTGGTAGCACTTTATAGACTCACCAAACGTGTCGATGGGATCGGGGGCTTTCGTGGGCGCGGCCCACCTCTTCAGATGGCCGGAGTGTTGGATGTCTAGGACCAAAATAAATAGGAGAGACGGGAGGGGGGTGGAAGAAGGGAAAATTGGGGGGGGGGCCGGACAAGAAAAGGCAGTGGGTAAAAAGTATATCAAGGGGCAGCCTAGTCCAGTGTTTCTCAAACTGTGCTCTGCGGAGCCCCGGGCTCTGCGAGACATCTCCAGGGGCTCTGGTTTGGGCGGGGCCCCAGCGTGCACGTGGCGGGGCGGTCTGTGTAGCTGCACTGCAGAGGAGAGGAAGAAGGAGTCAGTGGCCGAGAAGCGTGGAGGAGGCGCCCTGGGGAGGATGTGACGTAGCGACTAGACTGAGCTTTAGCAACGGTGGAAACTGCCCAAAACCTCGCTGGTGTGGCCACGGTTCTCGGGTGTCACGTCTCCCTAAATGGACACCCCTGGGCAGTGCTAGGGGAGCTCCTAAAGGAGACGCCTTTCACATGAGAGCAAAGCCGAGAAGATCCAGGGCAGCAGGGGATGGTAACAACGGCCAGGCCACCTACTCGACATTTTGAAATAACAAAATCCTCATTGAGGAAGATTCTCCGCTCCCGTCTGTAATGATTGTGTGGAATTACTGTGCTTTGCCACACGGTGGCCTCATGTACCCTCCCCCCAGCAAGAGATTCTTGCGTTGGGGCTGTAAAATCAGGTGGGAAAGGCTCTTCCCGCAGGGTGTTCGGGCAGGCGTCAGTCCTGCCACGCTCAGCACCTTTCCGTGGCTGGCGTCTGTGCTCACTTCCAGCTGCAAACCACGTCGCGTCCCCCGTATCAGTGTCACGCGCAGCCTGGGATCCAGTCCGTTTGCGGTACTCGGCTGCCGGGCTCGGGAAATAGCGAGTGTCTGAAGACGGGGGCTAGTACGCTGCCGGGCATGGGATCTGTTTGCGAGGCGGTGGGAATCCATCCTCGCAGGGAGGCAAAAATGCAGCTGAGAATTGTTTGCCAGCTCCTAGTCACGGGCATTGTTTCATCCTGCCCGCGTAGGGAGCAGACTTGCAATGTCGGCGTCGCTGAGGCCCCACATCAAAGGCCATTGCGCTGCCGGGTTTTTCCCTACTTCTCCGATTCTTTCCCTAGATCCTAATCCACAAGCTCTTGAGCATGTTCCACCCCCGTCCGTTTGTCAAAACTCGCTTTGCCCCTCAAGGAGCAGTGGCCTGCGTCCAGGCGATCAGTGAGTTCTACTACCTGATCGCGCTCAGGTAAGCGCCTCCCAGCTGGTGCTCTGGGACTGGGAGGGGCGGTGGAAGGGGGATTGGTGCGGTTTAAATTTGACTCCCACCATGCAAAATAGCATCAAAGCAAGCCAGGGTGGCCAGATGGTTTCAGCAGAAATACCGGACACACTCGCCATGACCTCACAATCGACAGTGCATCCTCGTTAGAAAATACCCAACAGTTCTAGTTTCTCGATTTGTTTCCCGAACAGAAAGCTCAAATACTGGACTGTCCGGTTCAAAACCCGACACCTGGCAACCCTAAAAGCAACTAATGAAGTGTGTGTGGGGGGGGGGCTGGCTGGGACTTTCACAGCAAGCCTGTCAGTGATGTTCATGTTGTGGGGGTGGAAGAAAACCACAAAAGGGGTTGTCCAGCACAGGGGTCATGACCTTGCCCCAGGCTGGGGGTTTACTCAGACTGCATGAGATCTGGGGAGTGGGAGGGGCAAATATGGGCAAGGCCAGCTGACAGCAGACCCAGAATTCCCCCTCCTCCCCCCATGCAAGTGAGTCTGCTCCCCGCCACGCCCTGTGGCTAAGGGCGAAGCAGGAAGTGGCTTTGAACGTGTCTCCTGTTGGCAGCTCTGTGGCTGGAGCTGAAACTTCTGCTTTTGCCTGAGCCGATGGGGCATGAGATGTGATTGCCCTGTAAACAAGCCCCCACCCCCACCACCCTCCAGGGCTAAGTGGAGGCCGGAGCTGGTCTCTCAAACCGATGTCCCGAGAAGGGCGCAGGGCTGGTGACAGACATTACCCGGCCTGGGCAAGGTGGGAGGGGCTCAGTTCTGCCCCTGGAAAGGGCGGAGCCTCAGGCAGAAGGGGGCGGGGCTGGGACTATCCTCTGGTGCCCAGCCCACCTGGACCGCGCTGTGCCGGCTTCCCGCCACTGTTGCTGCTGGGGGAGCAGCGGTGACGGCCCGGAGGCCCCGGGGCACCCACCCATGGGTGGCCCTGGCAGAGCGCTTGTGGCTGGTTTGTCTTGCAGACGGTTCTTGTAAGCACCAGACGCAGGAGAGCCGGGGGCCACACCTTCCCCTTTGAACATGGGTGCAGTTGGGGGGCGGTTCTAGAGCAGCACTGCTGGGGGGCAGCAACGTGCCACCCCTACCGCCACCTCTTCGTGTCTGCCCGAGGCTTGCAGTTTGGGGGGACAGTGTGGCCCCCAAAGCTACACCCATGTTAAAAATGGGGGGCATTGCCCCAGGCCCCCTGATTCTGGCACTGGTGGGGCCCCTATCCCTACCGATGTTCCGGCACCCTTGATCGGAGTGCCCCAGACGCGCGTGAAACAAGGTTACTAGCACCTGGCCCGTCTGACCCTGCTGATCCTGTTCCTGTTTCAGGATCCACGCCGAGTTCCAGCTGAACGAGCCCCCGGATTTCCCCTTCTGGTTTTCCCCTGCCCAGTTCACAGGCCACATCGTCCTCTCCAGAGACTCCTCCCACGTCCGAGAGTTCAAGCTCTTTGTGCCCAACAAGAGGTAGGGGCCGTGTCTCTTCCCTTGGTGCTCGCTGAGCAAAGAGCGGGGACGCATTGGAAACCGGGGCACGAGTGACGCGCCAGTTTCCCTGCGTGTCCCGGATCTCGGGCTGCTCCTTGTGCCTACAGGAACGTCTGGCAGGCGATACCACAGGGCATTGACTCCTGAAACCAAGATTTGCCTCTTTGAGCCAGGTATCGCTGTCCCTGTCATGCGGGGGAATCAGAGCACGGGGAAATGAGATGACCCCCCCACACACACACTCAGACTGGAATCTGTGTCTGCGTGTGAATTGGCACCCTGGCGCCCACGCTCTGATTCCCGGTAACCGTGTGTCTGCTCCAAAGGGCACGTCAATTACCTCGTGGTTACTACTCTGTATCCGATTTCACTGTAACGTGGGACTGGGACCCAGGAGAGTTAGACTCTGTTCCTGGCTCTGTCAGAGACTTGGAGTGACTTGGGTTGCTTGGTTTGTTTTTTGCCAACTTCTGTGGCTGTGAAATAAGGAATTTCTCCAACACGGGCGGGAGACTCAATTAGTGTTCCGTAAAGTCCTCGGAAAACGTTGCATGAAAGTTACAAGCTATATTGTTATCATCTTCCTTGCCTGTGCTGCTGCCAGCCTCTGTTCCTGAGGAACGTGTTGCTAGCTACCCTTGAAAGCGCCCCGGGGAGGTCTTAGGTGGCAAATAGAGGAGAGGCTGCTGTAAAGACCACTGCAGATGTAGCAGGGCTGCCGAAATCCCCAGACGGATCATGCAGTGCCTGGGTGACAGTACACACCTCCGGGCGATTTCCATTTTGCAATGATCCCCTTGTAAATAAAAATGGAAGAGGCTCGACTCTCCTCGCTAAAGCGGAGCGAGCCCGTAGTTACAGCCGCTGGATGCTTTTCAATGCAGCCACTGAAACCACTCGGCTTATCCAAGGCTCTGATTTGTGGACTAGATACCCACACGGAACCCGGCAGTCCCCTCTTGTGGCAGTTTGGAACATCTGGGGCGGGGGAGAAACCCCCAGAGATCCCTGGTGTGCGCAGTCGAGCCGAGTGTGACTCGCTTGCTATTTCAAAGGCCAGAGATTTACACTCGCTGGTTATTTCCGTCCAGCAAGGGGCTGGAAGCATTTCAGGAGATAAAAGCTCCATTTTTGCTGGAGCAGCAGGGGTTTGAATGGGAACTCTGGGTGGCGTTACCTGGTGACTGATGGTTCGGGCAGTGGGCTCCCTCTGGGAGCTGTTTGCAAAGAAACGTTCGACAGGGATGGACTCCCCAAGTGCTCAGTTAGAGGGGACACGAACATCCCCCCCCCCCGCCCAAGCTCATGCATGACTCTGCCTCGCCCTGCATCCTGTCGGGCAGGCGCTTAGACCAGTGTTTCCCAAGCAGGGTTCCCCCGACCATCGTCGGGTTCCGCAAGAAATTGTGGAATCAATAAATAACCTTTTTTTCTTACAGTGTAGGCTGACTATATATAAATATATAACAGCTCTTTCCAGATACATTTTCTTTACAATAATTTAGCAGTAATTGCATTGCACGTCCCGCTGTCAACGTTTTCATAGGTAGGGGTTCCTCGGGATATGAAAAATTATTTTAGGGGTTCCTCCATGGGAAAAAGGTTGGGAATCACAGGCTTAGACCCTGGCCCTTCGGTGGGAACCAGGCCTGCTGGGCCCGTGCTCGGCAGCGCCAGGGCGCTGGTCCTGAGTCCGGCGTTGGGGTGGGGGCGTTCAGGGAGCGGTGACTCTAGTTGAGTTACCGAGTGCAAAGCTCGTTCGTCCGCACGGATGTTGAAGAGGCTCTGACGGCGCGTGCTGGCTTCTCCCGCCAGGTCGCTCAACGTCGACATGGAATGGCTGTACGGGGCTAGTGAAAGCAGCAGCATGGAAGTGGATATAGGTTACTTACCTCAGGTGTGTAGTAACTCGCTCCTCTTTGTGTGCGCGCAGCATCTAGGAGACAGGCAGCTTCCCCTCCCCCTCCCCCCGCCCCCCCGCTGTCGCTGTTGGTTTTTCACCTGGTAACCCGGGTGTCTCCAGGGTGCCTGGCGGGCCCTGTGCCCCGTGGTCCTAACTCATTGTTTTTATCACGCTGCTCACAGTAGCGAGTGGTTCTTCTTGAGCCCTGAGCTCCTGGGGTCATGTGATGACACTGGAATCTGGGCATTAAAATTCAAGTCCTTTTGTGGCCCACGTGGCTGTGGAGGAAGAACTTGGGAGCCTGAACCCAGAGAGCGAATAAAAAACCGCAAAATCGATCTGGCTTAGAATTAATTGTTTAAAAAGCTAATAACTGGGGCTGAGGGGGCCTGTGACTTTTGGAGGCCTGGGACTGGCGATTCTGGTTTTCTTTGAAATGGTTTTTTCCCTCCCAAATAATGACAAATAACAGTGTTGTGACCAGGCCCAAAGCCACATGGAACAGAACCTTCTGCCTCAGCCCCGCCCCAGAGCCTGCACCCCACCTTCTGCCACAGCTCTGAGCCCATTCCCACGCTTCGGACTCCTTGACCCCACCCCCACATGAATTTTTTTATGTGCACCAGTATGAAGGTGATGCCAGATGTCACCCCCATATTGGTGCGAATAACAAAATTCATTCCGCACATGAGAGGGAACCGTTAGAGGGATCGCTGCTGCCTGGGCGAAGCACAAGCCTGTTACTGGAAACTTGACCAATCCGAGGGACTACGTGGCTGTCAGGTGCCCCAGCATGGAATATCGTCACACACAAACTGTGCTGCAGCGTAACAAGGTGAATGTGTGTGTGATGCATTTCCCACCCAGACCGGCACAGAGCCATCCCTGGAGGGGAGCCAGTAAGCTCAGGAGATCCATCCCACTTGTGCACATACGGAGCAGACTCAGTGAGGCCCCAGGGAATACAAATCAAAGGGACAATCTACCTTGTTTTCATTGAAATCACTCGGGTGCGAATGGGAGATCAATCTCCCAGGGTTCGATTTAGAGGGTCTAGTAAAGACCCACTAAATCAACCGCTGATCGCGCCCCTACTGACTCCAGTACTCTGCTGGGTCACAAGGAGTGAGGACGGGAGAGTTTCTCCCGTTGACCTCCCACCGTGGGGACGCTGCGGGAAGTCGAGCTAAGGCACGGCGACTCCAGCTACGCTAGTCACACAGCTGCAGTTGCGTATCTCAGATCGACTTTCTCCCGTAGTGAATGTCTTTGTCCTGGGCATGGGCCTGCCCTTTAGGGGAGGGAGCTACAAATGTCGCTTCTCGGACCGGAGCTCTCTGGCCTTGTCGTGTAGATGGAATTGGAATCTTCGGGGCCGTCCATCCCTTCCGTCATTCACGACGAAAACGGCAACGTGCTGGACAGCAGGGACCCGGCGGGGGAGCCGGTTCAGTTTGTCTTTGAGGAGATACGCTGGCAGCAGGAGATGAGTTGGGAGGAGGCAGCCCAGAAACTAGAGGTGGCCATGTACCCGTTTAAGAAGGTAAGACACTTCCCCCCCCCCCCCATGGCTGCTTCAGCATGTGGTTTGGAGGGGGCCCTCCACCGGTGTGCACCTGTCCGTGGCTTGTAGAGCCATTAATATTCCACACCTCTAGCACTTCCAGCCTTGGACTTGACTGAATCCGGTTCAGGCCCTTCAGTGTGAGCTAAGCGCATGAGTCCCGTTTACATTTGGGGCCAGGGGAGGGGGACAGTCGGAGAAGTTGACCAGGGCCACGCAGGGAGCCAGTGGCAGAGGCCAGAAGAGAGGCCTGCTCTCTCATGCTCCAGCGGTAGCCACTGGGGCTATTTGAAGAGGTGAATAGCGGTGGTTGCTTTTTCCCCAGCTAAACGCTGCACGGCTGTCTTAACGCACGGCCCACGGGCAGCGCGGGGTCATGCGATGACAAGCGACTGTAGCACGGGGGGCCCGAGTGACTTAATGCGCCAGCGGCAGCTAAAGCAGGTGGCTGCTGCCTGGCCGGGACGTGGGAGCGGTGGCGGGAAAAGGGTCCTTTGGAGCAAATGTTTCAGGAGGTTCTCAGAGGGCGCGAAAGGGCCCGTGAGCGTGTGGAGCCGGCTTGCCGCAGGGTCGCCGTGGCGACGTGTGAGCAGCCTTTCTGACCACAGCCCCTTTTCGAACACCTGTTCCTGGGCCCGATGCCACAGGCCTGGCTGGGCGCAGAGAGCGCACAACTGTGCACCAGCACCAGCTCTGTAACAGCCCATGGGCGGGGGGAACTCCTGGCACTTCAAACCCCCCCTTTTCCCCCTCCCCGCACCAGAGGGAAGGCCTCTCCTTTCCTGCGGGTGAGAGTCCTGGAGAGCCGGGAATGCCGGCGCAGTCACTAGTGAGTGGGAAGAGCCCCGCGCCGATCCAGAGCCGGGCCAGGCTGGCTAGCTGCCGGGGCGCAGATGCGGATATCCGAACCCTGCAGACGTGCGGATACCTGCAGAGCTGGGGCCTGCGCAGGGCTCCCCGACGACTGGGGGCTGGAGTCCGGTGGCAGACGCTTCGGGGAAAGGCCGGAGGGGGCTGAGCGTCGTAGTGGTGCCGGGGCCCAGTGGCCGTGTCTGGACGCGGAGCGGCAGCGTCTCTGCGCCCCGCCGTGGCCCCGGGGCGGCAGCGTCTCCAACCAGCTCTCTGCTTGCAGGTTTCCTACCTTCCCTTCACGCAGGCCTTCGAGAGGGCGAAAGCCGAAAAGAAGCTGGTGCACTCCATCCTGCTGTGGGGCGCCTTGGACGACCAGTCCTGCTGAGGTGAGCTGCTGCCGCCCTTCCGGGGACCCTGCGAGAGCAGCCAAGCCCCCCCCCCGGCCAGCAAAGAAATGGCTTCCCCAGGGCCACTGGCTGCGGGGGAGCCAGCTGCAGGGGCTCGTGGAGTAGATGGCTTGACCCAGAGTGGCTGTGCTGGAGCCCTGCAGCCTGTCCCCGCCCCCCATGCAGAGCGCGCTGGTCGTGGGGCAGGCTTGGCGCTCGGGCTAAGGCGGGTGCTTCGGCCCCTCTGTTTTTCTGACCGATGTCACGGGAGGGGCCCGGGCTGCAGCCGTCCTGCCCGGCACCTTGCAGCCTCGCGCCTGTGCAGAGTGGTGGGAACCGCTGCTCCCCCCGAGCCCACTGCCTGGCACCCACTCTGCTGCGAGGCTGGGGGCACGAGCCCTACCCTCCCAGAGTGCAGCGAGCCCCTCTGGGCACACGGCTGGCCCCCTGCTGCTGCAGCCTGCGTGTCCCTGCTAAAGGGGAAGCTGGCTGCAGTCGGCGCTGGTTACGTTACTCTGGGAGCAGCCCACTTGCCCTGCAAACAGGAAATGGCCTAAAGCTGCCTGGTGGGTGCAGCAAAACGCTCCTGTCCTTGTTCAGGGCCACGTCAAACTCCTTGTGCCCTGCTGGGGGGTCCCATGCAGGCTGCCAAGGCAGCCCCCAGCCGGCAAAGCATCCACACCCCAGTTACCAGCACAGCAGCGCCAGGCAGCTCGGCAAACTAGCCCTTCCTCCCCCTCTCTCTGTCATCCCGGGCCAGGTTCGGGGCGGACTCTCCGGGAGACGGTCCTGGAAAGTTCGCCCGTCCTCGCTCTGCTGAACGAGAGCTTCGTCAGCAGCTGGTCTCTGGTGAAGGAGCTGGAAGAGCTACAGGTGAGCGTCTTCGGAGCCTCCTGCTGCCTTGCGTCTAGTGCTGGGGAAAGGGACCCGCTTGACCGCCCTGGTCCTGGGGCCTGGAGAATTTACAGGAGGATGGGCTGGTGGCCAAGGGGCTGCAGACGTTTGGGTTCCGTTCCCTCAGGCTCTGAGCCTCACACTGCCTATCTGTGAAGTGGGTATAATGCCTCTGCCTATCCCTTTGGGTGTTAGAGACTGAGGGGTCCCCTGTCCCTCAGCAGGCTCGCGTGGGCAGGGCTGTGCCGCTGTCCTGACCAAAGCCCTACCCCCCAGCCCCGGGAGGGTGGTGCTGTGCAGATAAATGCCCGTAGCATCACTCGGGGTCTAGACAGGCGCCGGGAGGGGCTGGAGAAGCAGCTGACAGGTGATGTCCGTGCAGACAGGGCTTTGCATTATCAACTTGAGTCTCTCTCTGGACACCAGCACCTTGGCCCCTCACTAGCTCTGTGGGGGCTGCCCTGATGGGCCTGGCTGGAGGGAGAACTCCTGGGGCTCCCTGCAGGCTGACTTGGGGTGCTCTGCTGGAGGGAGGGGGTTGCTGTGCCTGCTCTGCAGATCTGGGAGAGGGTCTGTCTCCAGGGGTCTTAGGCTCCTTTTGCGGGACTAAAACCAGGCACTGATGGAGATGAACCCAGGAACGGCGCCGGAGTCTCCCTTGAAACAGCCGCGGTGTCACCAGATAGGCATCTTCTGCGCACCCCTCGGCGCGGTGGCGCGTCCTGTCTGGCTGGGGGGAGCCGACCCTGACACGGATCGCAAGTGGTGTCTGTTCCCCAGCCCGTTACTCTCCACTCTGCTCGTGCTGCACGGCCGGGCGCCGCGAGCCAGGCTCCGGAACAGCGCGTCCCGAGGCCACTGGCCGCCTGCAGTGTGGGGTATTGGCTAGCCGGGGACGGGGCAGAGTCGAGTGGGGTGTCCTGACTGCAATAGGCAGTTGGGCAGAGAAAACCCAAGCCCCTGTGTTTACGTGGCGGCTGTTGAACAGCTGTTCGGCCTGGCGTCCACTGCCCCGTCCCTGCCCCCACGGGCATCTTGCATTGCTCTTGCTCCGGGCCGGTAGCCGTGATGCCCACACACGCTCTTTTGGGGCCCCTTTTGCAGGCCAGGAGACAAGATAAATTCTCCAGCCAGCTGGCCGCCCTGCATCTGGAGAAATACAACTTCCCCGTGGAGATGATGATCTGCCTTCCCAACGGCACAGTGGTACGTCTGGGGCTGGGTTTGGGCCCTGCCTCTCCCCTCCCCCTCCTTGCCCCCCAGGCGTCTCGGGGAAGTGCCTGCAAACCGCCTGGCGCATGCTGGGCACTCACAGCGACGTGACCCTTCGTCTTGGGCTGGCCAAGGGCTGCGGGGTGACACGAGCCAGCGCAGCCACTTGTGGGCACTAAGTGCCCAGGATCTTCCCTTCCCGACTGAGCATTCGCACAGCGCTGCTTGTCCTGGGACGCAGCAAACCTGCACCCCCTGCAGCTCACAGCTGCACCCGCCAAGCGCCCAGCATGCTCCTGCAGGAGCCAGAGGAGAATTGGCAAATAGCGCTGTTTTACTGATGGGGAAACTGAGTCCCCGAGTTCTGGTCCGTCACCATGGCCTGATCTCAGGGCCTGTCAGTTCCTCCCTCCCAGTCCTGTGTCCAGCCTGCCTGCTTTAACGGCACCTGTCTGCTCACTACTCAATTCCCCGCTGCTGCGGCATTGGCTGGGCTCCCTGATGGCTGCTCGCCAGGCACGCAGGCTCCCAGCATCGGCTCCTGCCTGGCCCCAGGGCGCTGCAGCCCGCCTGCCTAGTGGCTATTGCGTGTGCAGCCCGCGTGCTCCACTCCTCCACACCCCAGATGCTCCTGCCTGGCCCTGTGTCTCTGAACAGCGGGTCCCAGCAGCGATCTCCGCCCCGCCCCGTCCTTTGGGCTTGTCGCTCGGCTTTGGGGCCACTGTCTCTTACTTGGGCTGACCAGACGCTGGGCTTGGCTCAGTATTGGCAGCTGCGACGTCCACACCCCGTCTGCAGCCCCAGGACTGAGTTAACCCTTGGACGCCTGGGGGGAGACGTGGTGTCACCGTATCGAGGCGCATGTTGAAAATGCCTCTCAGGCTCCCTGGAGTTAACTGGGATCCGGGAGCTTTTCCTGGCTCTGCCGCAGGGCTCCTGTGTGTGTGGTCCTGCCCAAAGGACCCAGGGCCTGATGTTCTCAGAAGTACCGAGCGACCCCACCCCCACGGTGGTGGATGGGAGCTGCGGGTCCTCAGCACCCTTGAAAACTTGGCCATGAATCATTTGGTCCCCCCGTTCCCATCTGTGAAATGGGAGCATCTCTGCCTTCCCGCCCACGGGGGTTCGGAGGCTTCATTCATTAACAGTTACAAAGCACTTGGAGAACCTGGTGTGACGATGTGGGGGTTGCGTTCCCGCTGCTTGCTTTGTTGTGTGGTGTGACGACGTGGGGGTTGTGTGTCACGCTGCTTGCTTTGTTGTGTGGTGTGACGATGTGGGGGTTGTGTGTCACGCTGCTTGCTTTGTTGTGTGGTGTGACGATGTGGGGGTTGTGTGTCACGCTGCTTGCTTTGTTGTGTGGTGTGACGACGTGGGGGTTGTGTGTCACGCTGCTTGCTTTGTTGTGTGGTGTGACGATGTGGGGGTTGCGTTCCCTCTGCTTGCTTTGTTGTGTGGTGTGACGACGTGGGGGTTGCATTCCCGCTGCTTGCTTTGTTGTGTGGTGTGACGATGTGGGGGTTGCGTTCCCGCTGCTTGCTTTGTTGTGTGGTGTGACGATGTGGGGGTTGCGTGTCGCGCTGCTTGCTTTGTTGTGTGGTGTGACGACGTGGGGGTTGCGTTCCCGCTGCTTGCTTTGTTGTGTAGTGTGATGACGTGGGGGTTGTGTGTCACGCTGCTTGCTTTGTTGTGTGGTGTGACGATGTGGGGGTTGCGTGTCGCGCTGCTTGCTTTGTTGTGTGGTGTGACGACGTGGGGGTTGCATTCCCTCTGCTTGCTTTGTTGTGTGGTGTGACGACGTGGGGGTTGCGTTCCCGCTGCTTGCTTTGTTGTGTAGTGTGACGACGTGGGGGTTGCATTCCCTCTGCTTGCTTTGTTGTGTGGTGTGACGACGTGGGGGTTGCGTTCCCTCTGCTTGCTTTGTTGTGTGGTGTGACGACGTGGGGGTTGCATTCCCTCTGCTTGCTTTGTTGTGTGGTGTGACGACGTGGGGGTTGCGTTCCCGCTGCTTGCTTTGTTGTGTAGTGTGACGACGTGGGGGTTGCATTCCCTCTGCTTGCTTTGTTGTGTGGTGTGACGACGTGGGGGTTGCGTTCCCTCTGCTTGCTTTGTTGTGTGGTGTGACGACGTGGGGGTTGCATTCCCTCTGCTTGCTTTGTTGTGTGGTGTGACGACGTGGGGGTTGCGTTCCCTCTGCTTGCTTTGTTGTGTGGTGTGACGACGTGGGGGTTGCGTTCCCGCTGCTTGCTTTGTTGTGTGGTGTGACGACGTGGGGGTTGTGTGTCACGCTGCTTGCTTTGTTGTGTAGTGTGACGACGTGGGGGTTGCATTCCCTCTGCTTGCTTTGTTGTGTGGTGTGATGACGTGGGGGTTGTGTGTCACGCTGCTTGCTTTGTTGTGTGGTGTGACGATGTGGGGGTTGCGTTCCCGCTGCTTGCTTTGTTGTGTAGTGTGACGACGTGGGGGTTGCATTCCCTCTGCTTGCTTTGTTGTGTGGTGTGACGACGTGGGGGTTGCGTTCCCTCTGCTTGCTTTGTTGTGTGGTGTGACGACGTGGGGGTTGCATTCCCTCTGCTTGCTTTGTTGTGTGGTGTGACGACGTGGGGGTTGCGTTCCCTCTGCTTGCTTTGTTGTGTGGTGTGACGACGTGGGGGTTGCGTTCCCGCTGCTTGCTTTGTTGTGTGGTGTGACGACGTGGGGGTTGCGTTCCCGCTGCTTGCTTTGTTGTGTGGTGTGACGACGTGGGGGTTGTGTGTCACGCTGCTTGCTTTGTTGTGTAGTGTGACGACGTGGGGGTTGCATTCCCTCTGCTTGCTTTGTTGTGTGGTGTGACGATGTGGGGGTTGCGTTCCCGCTGCTTGCTTTGTTGTGTGGTGTGACGACGTGGGGGTTGCGTTCCCGCTGCTTGCTTTGTTGTGTGGTGTGACGACGTGGGGGTTGCGTTCCCTCTGCTTGCTTTGTTGTGTGGTGTGACGACGTGGGGGTTGCGTTCCCTCTGCTTGCTTTGTTGTGTGGTGTGACGACGTGGGGGTTGCGTTCCCGCTGCTTGCTTTGTTGTGTGGTGTGACGACGTGGGGGTTGCGTTCCCGCTGCTTGCTTTGTTGTGTGGTGTGACGACGTGGGGGTTGTGTGTCACGCTGCTTGCTTTGTTGTGTAGTGTGACGACGTGGGGGTTGTGTGTCACGCTGCTTGCTTTGTTGTGTAGTGTGATGACGTGGGGGTTGTGTGTCATGCTGCTTGCTTTGTTGTGTAGTGTGACGATGTGGGGGTTGCGTTCCCGCTGCTTGCTTTGTTGTGTTATGGGTGACTCCTGCTGTCCTGTCGTGGGCCCCGCATGCGTGCCTCAGTTTCCCTGGGCACTGCTCTGCTGTTCAGAGGGGGATGGGACTTGCAGGTATGATTCACTGAGAGCGAACGCAGCCCATCAGCCTGAGTCTGAGAGGGGGTGTGACCAGGTGACCCCTTTGGTCCGGGAAGCCAGCCAAAGGGGGAGGCGGGGCTGCCTGCAGACAGGGCCCTGAGCCCCCTCTCCTCAAGCTGGGTTGACTGACAGCTCCTGGGTCCTGTGCCGACCCGTCTGTGCTGCACTGTGTCCCTGCAAACCACTAACCCTTCTGTTCTGCCTGCCGGCTGAGTCACCTCTGGCTGCAGGGGAGGTGCAGGGCTGAGTGACTCTCTCCGGCCCCGCCCCCGGGGACACCTGGGAGTTGAGGTGAAGGGCGAACCAGGTACTGGACAGCTGTAGGCTAATGCACTGGATGGTGCATGTTCCTGGTAAGCTGTCCTGCCAACGTGCACCTCCTTTGCTTTCCCAGATTCACCATATCAATGCCAACTATTTCCTGGACATTACTTCTATGAAGCCTGAAGAAGTTGAGAGCAGCATCTTTAGTTTCTCCTCCAATTTTGAAGATCCTTCCACTGCAACCTACCTCCAGTTCCTGAAGGAAGGGCTGCAAAGAGCCAAACCATTCCTGCAGACCTAAGAGGGTGGGGGACGCCCAGCAGTGGTGGCCAAAGACCATAGAGTCCCTTTGATTAAGGGAATTGGTCCTAATCTACAGCATGGACATGGCCCTGGTACTGAAGCGTAGAAGATTCTAGGTCTGGAGTCTTGATTCTAGAATCCATCTTTTTAATACTTCACTTACCTTGTCCTTTTGCGTTTAGAGGACTTCTGCAGGAGCTAAAATACTTTGATTTCGAAGCTGAAATGCGAACTCTGTGGCGATGTCTCAAAGTCTGGTCTGTTAGCAGCCCTCTTGTTTTCTGACTTCAGTAAAAAGGCTGCACCATCCGATAGCTACATTGACTGAACCCTAGAAATGCTGGTTATCCAGGGCCTCGTTTCTGCCCCCATGACTCTTGATGAGCAGCACGGTGCAGTAGTCCCAATGAAGGTCGGCGCTCACGCTAAGTACTACTCTGTGTGACAGCCTTGTGGGACTGGCTCTGCAGCGCAGAATGCTTCCTACCAGCATTTTGCAAACCACACCAGTTCTCTTGGCTTCTCCGTGCAATTCAGGGTGTTGACTCTGGTCTATAAACTGGTGTGTATTGTGCTCCTGGGTTGTGGAGCTGGCTGTCCGGCCACTGTAGCAACTCACCATCTGCTAGAAGACCTTTGCTGACCATGTGTCTATCTGAAGGTAGGTTGTTGCAACTCGAGAGCCTTCATGGCTGGAAATAATCCACTCCCAGGTCTGCTAGAGCCCGTCTTGGTTGTGCTTTGTGGCCTGGTATAACACCCGTTTTATTGATTCAAGATTTTGCCTTAAAGGGGGATTATGAAATTGTTATGGTGCTATTGGCCGTGGGAAATTGATCAACAAATGTGTCTTCAATGTTGGTCAGCGCCTTGCGAGTTTTCATTCCGTGAGACGTCCCGGACCTGGACCTGGACCTGGACCTGACGTGCCAGGGTCATCCAAAAGTTCTCCCATTTCCTGTATGATCACAACATGCTACTGCCCAGATTTATTTTCTTTCCACATTTCCAATTGGCATCATGGAAATGAATCACCCAGTCCTCCTTCAGAAGCAAAATGCAAACGTTTCTTTTGAAATGGGAGGCTCATAGTGTTTCCTGCAGGTTGCCTCCGGTAAAACTGAAAAGTGTGTTTGTTTTCTTTTTACTAACTGCTTTGAAAGCTGCACCTGAGAATTTTCCAAGTGCAACAAATGAAGGAGAACTTGCCCAGACAAAATACTTTTGATCCTTCGTCTCTAACCATCCCGAGTATTATCACTTACTTTATACAAATATAACATGGCTTAAAAGTGGGGGTGACATTTAGTTAAGAACATAGAGACGAAGCTGAGCTCACAAAACGCAGCTGTTACCAGTGATAGGATAACGCTGGATTTTGCACAAGAGTGGCTATACTGGGTCAGAACGGTGGTCCATCTCGCCCACTGCCCCATCTTCCAGCAATGGCCAATGCCAGATCTTTCAGAGGGACTGAAAAACCAAGGCAGTTATCAAGTGATCCATCCCATTGTCTGGTCCAGCATCTGGTCTTTAGAGGTTTAAGGACACCCAAGCATGGGGTTGCATCCTTGGACCTCTCCTCTATAAAATTCTCTAATTCTGTTTTGAACCCTGTTATAGTCTTGGTCCACAGGCTGTGTCTGTGCATTGTGAGGATTTGTGTTTGATTTAAACCTGCTGCCTAGTCATTTAATTGGTGACCCCCTCGTTCTTATGCAAAGGGGTAAATAACACTTCCATGTTCACTCCCTCCACACCATTCGCAGTCGTAGAGGCCTCGGTCATATCCCCATTACCCGTCTCTTTTCCAAGCTGACCAGTCCCCAGCTGGTTTTATCTCCTTACTCACATTATGGCCCTTTTCTGAACCATTCCATTGCTAATATCTCTGTTTTGAGATGGGGGATTAGAAGTGTGCGCACTATTCATGGCGTGGGCGCACCCTGGATTTATACAGTGGCATGATGATCTGTGTTGTCTTATTATCTAACCCTTTCCTAATGGTCTCGAACATTCTACTTGCTTTTTTGAGTGCTGCTTTACATTGGGCGGATGGTTTCAAAGAATTAGACTTGATGGCTTCAAGATCTCTCTTGAGCGGTAACGGCTAATTTAGATCCCATGGTTGTGTGTGCACAGTTAGCATTGTTTTCAAAATGTGCATTTATCAACACTGAATTTAATCTGCCATTTTGTTGTTCAGTCACCCAGTTTTGTGAGATCCCTTTGCAACTCTTCAGTCTGCTTTGGACTTACCTCTTGTGAGCAGTTTTGTGTTCTCTGTAGACTTTGCCACTTCACTGTTTCCCCGCTTTTCCAGATCACAGCACTGGTCCCATTACAGGTTCCTGGGGGTGCGTCTACATAGCACCCGAAACTCGAAATAAGGGACGCAAATTGCGTAGCTCATTTTGTCATTTGGTGCTGTCTACACAATGCCAAATTTCGACATACAGTGCTATTTCGAGCCACCCCTTACTCCTCGTACGATGAGGTTTACAGGGATGGTGAAATAGCGCGTCCGCTTTATTTTGAAACAGCAGACACGTTCAAAAGACCTCTGGTATCCCGAAATAACTTTGCTGTGTAGACATACCTTGGGAGACCCCAGTTTTTACCTCTCTCCATTCTGAAAACTGACTTTTTATTCCTACCCTTTGTTTCCTGTCTTTTAACCAGTTACCAATCCACAAGATGGCCTTCCCTCTTTACCCATGACTGGTTGGCTTTCTTAAGAGCCTTTGGTGACGGACCTCATCAAAAGCTTTCCCAAAGTCCAAGAACACTATATTCACTAGATCGTGCTTATCCATATGTTTGTTATCCCCTCGGAGAAGTCTGATAGATTGGCGAGGCATGATTTGCCTTTACAAAAGCCATGTTGATTCTTCCCAACAAATTGTGTTCATCTGTGTGTGTGAACATTTTAAAATAGTATCACTGCATTGCAGTCGTCATAAACAATTACTTTTGTGGCAGCTGGATTTTAGTGCACATTCCTGTTGGTAGGTCAGAAGAGACGGAGCATCAGTGGTAAACAATTAAAAGCAATCAATTGCTGCTGGCAAACAACAGGGCTGTTGTCCCCTTTTCTGCTCTCTGAAGCACATTTTAGTTCAAATCACACTCCAGGGACCAAATACAAAACCCGCCCCCAACGCCCTGAACTGTTTGAGTCTCTCGTTTTCCTTCCTTCGCGGAGTGTGTAATCCATGACAAAAAGCTCCTCTTGCTTACCCGGGAGATGTCTCCCTGTATCAGCTTTCTAACTGTTGTGTGGGCTCCTGCTAGCATCTCGAAACTCTGGACGTGCATTACAGACTCCGGCTTGGCAGCATCTTTGCTGGCGGTTGTGACGGTAAGCCCTGTCCGCTGTGTAAACGGCATCGTCTGACCAAGAAGAACTGTGACCACAGTGCAGCTGGCTTAGCCCCCACTTCCTCCCCCCGTGTTAAAGGGAGTCTGCTGGCTCAGGCTGCAGTTTTTTTTCACTTAGCACCCTTTGGAAATCCTGGGCTTAGCCTAGACCCAGCCTTTGGGGAGTTTCAAAACTTGATGTAATTAAAAGCACTTTAATCAGGGGCATTAACGGTCCAACCATCCCTTGGATAAATTAGGGCTGTGAATGTTTAGCCATAATGGGTGTGGGCTATGGTTAATCAGTGGGGGCTGGAGGAGCCCCCCCCCCCAGGCTCCAGGCATGCTGTGGGCAGGGATGCACAAGCCCAGATGGAACAGCCCCCATCTGTGGTGGTTGGGGGGGGACACTCCAGCACAGCCTCCCCCCTGCTCGCCCGGTTTAATTGGTCAGCCAGTTAAACATAACGTTTAACCAGTTAACTGATTAAACAGGATTTGACATCCCTAGTGTAGATATCTTTAGGCTGAGGAAGGAGATCAGATCAGATGCTCTTCCCTCTGTCCAGCTTTGCAATTACAGAATCGAAATGCAGGGTTCCCGAGGAAAGGCTAGAGACTTTTCTATTTCTCCAGGCATGAAAATAGTGCGATTAAAACATACATTTTCCAGGGTCCTGTCTCCATTAGAGTCTCCTCATGGCTGTAGCGTTAAATCCGTGAGAAGTGCTATGTACTGTAGAAGCTGTAAAAACCATTTTCATATTTAGCTAAAAGCCATCTTGTATATCAGAAACCATTTCAGCTTTTCTCTCAAGCACGTAAACCAAAGTAAACTTTCTGTCACCCCGTAAAAAAAGGCCTACAGAATGGGCTATTGATATGTGTTAATTGGGCTGGTTGGAACAGAAAATGTACTCCCTCGCACCTGTCCGCCATCTTGTTGATAAGGCTTTGTTTTTCCAAATTTAATTAAAAATTTCTGTAATTGGATGCCCTAACGTCAAACTGTTTGGTTAAGGGTATAAAAATACTAAAATTAATTGTATTAGTAGCTTTACTGGGTCTGGCTCTGCTGTAACCACGTTTGGCTCATGCTGTGCTTTATTAATTAATAAAGCTGCTTGTTAGCTGCCTAAACACAAAGAAGCGTGTTTTTGCTTCAACAGTACTCTTATTCGGAATCTCCTAAGTTCATAGTTTACTGGCTGAGCTGCATCAGCTGGTGCTAAAGACCATGCCAATGGGAATGTCTCACCACAGTAGTACGATACAACTGGTGAAAGCATTTCCCTCGCTGTTGTGCTAAAGCACATCAGTCACCACAGCAGGATAACCAGAATTCACCAGGAAGCAGTGTTGAGAACTTTGGGATACATTCACAAAGGCCAAAGTGCCGCATTCACGTGGCTGCAGGGTAAAACCTTCCACTAGTACAACACTGAGGCTACGTCTACACTGGCGTGATCGTGCGCAAAAACTCTTTAGCGCAAGAGTTCTTGTGTTAAAGTAGTTGTGTAAGAGAGAGTCTACACTGGCATGTGCTTTTGCGCAAGAGCATCCTTGTCAGTGTAGACGCTCTCTTGCGCAAGAGAGCTCTGACGGCCATTTAACCATAGGACATTCTTGCGCAAGAAATTCATGTTGCCTGTTTACACTAGCCTCTCGCACAAGAACAGTTGCGGAAAATGGCTTATTCCTGAGCGGCAGCGGCAGAGTTCTGACGCAAGAAGCCCTGATTTCATACATTAGAACATCAGTTTACTTGCGCAAGAACACATGGACGGTGTAGACAGGCAGCAAGTTTTTATGCAAGAGCGGCTGCTTTTGCACAAGATCGCGCCAGTGTAGACACAGCCTCATGAGTGTGTCTAGACTTAATGGGAATTAGAACGGTCGGGTTGACGCTGATTAATATGACACCAATGGTTCTCTAAGGCAGATAGTGCCTAAGACATTTCCAAATTAGTTTCAAAACCCAGACCTATGTTGTGTTATCCATAACATTGTCCAAACTGGCTACATTTTCCTCTTGCAACACTGAAACAGGCATTTCTCCTACCTAAATTGGAATCAACTAATTAGAAATTAAGCATGGTGGGAAGAATTCTTGTTGCTCCAAAAATTAGCAGTATACTCCAGCTCAGAAGCTATTGTATGAATCTCAAAGAGTCTAATTCCAGTATTAATCTTGTAACGGTAATGCTGCCTAAAAGAACAAATTGCTATTTTTACTTGTGTAATCATCTATCTAATTTTGAGAGGTGGACTCTGAACAAAAGCAGGGTCTTACACTTTTTCAATATGTGCCATTTTTCATATTTTTACTACATACTTCCTAAGCTTTTATAGGTGGTTTTGCTATATCTACAGAGGATGAAGTAGAAGCATTTTTTTCCCTGATCATCTGTGCTTTGTGACGGTCTGATCTTAAATTGCAAATGGGTCAGGGCTGATTTCTGACAGTATTTCAGGAAAAAAAAGTATTTCATTTCTTCCCCCTCTGGGAGTTTTTTTAATCAGTTTGTGTAAAATTTATTTTCGCCTAGTACTCTTGCCTAGAGACAATTCACATTTAGAGGTGAATGTTCTCAAATAGTGTATTTTTTACAAAGTAAATGTTTCAGTTCTAATGTGTGTGTAACTAATTTTAAAAAGTTGTAGTCAGACTATGCTGGACAGTTTCTGTAGCTGCATTTGAGAGATCTCAAGGATTACTTAGTCATTGATTATCTATTTAGTGTGGTGGAGAGAAGAAATACTCTGTTGGGTAATACCAGCCAGTCTATAAATCAGGTACATACCTTGTCTTAACCATTGACACTCTTCTCCATTATGTGTTCCCTAGACTTTACTGGTGTTACTGGTAATAAGCTAATACACAGACAGAGGTCAGTGTGGAAAATTGTATGCACAAAACACCCTAAATCCTCATTCTTTCTAAAATGGCTTTACATATTTAAATACCTGATTATGGCTTTGTTACTAGCCATACCTACAGAAAAAGCATTACATTAGGCATTAGCTCAGTGTTCTGGGTGAGCTTTCTAGGTAATCTTTGTGAGAAATGTTCTCAATTTTACCAGCTGTACCAGCTTAGTTCACTTTTTTCCTGTAATAAAAATCTGGAAAATACATGCTTGTCATTTTGAGATGTTTGCTGTTTGACTGAATCAGCAGGTTTGAAACGGCTGGGCGCACACAGAAGAGTAGCTGGCATAGTTATGAGGGAAGGGGCATCAGCACTATTAATGGCTGAGGGCCGGTGTTTTGAGCCAGAGCCAACACAAAGGTCCACCCTCCTGTATATCACAGAGCTTCAGATCCATTTGGGTTTTTTTCTTCTCAGGCAAAACGCCCTTGGCTGCAGTGCAATACCTCCAGCAGAATGTTGCTGTCAACACTGAAGGTCACCATGACTATTAGAAGGAACTAATGATGTTCTGGAATTGACAAAAATCCTAGAACCAAGGCCATTTTTGAGGAGACTGACTCTCCTGTGGTCTGGGCATGGGCAGACTCAAATGTCAAGGTATTTTAACGTTTGACTGGCTAAGGCTAAATAGGCTTTATGCAACAGAGGTGGGATTGGAGTTGAGATATGCTGACTCCTGGCCCCTTCCTGCTGGGGCAACCAGCATGGTTGTGTTATGTTTCTGCCAGTGGCTCTAGTCCCTTCTTTAGCAATTGGCCTATGTCCAAAGCTTCACTGTAAAAGCAGGAAGAAACTGAGGTAGGCAGGGCAAGTTACAAATGAAACGTGCATGACTCCTCTCCTATAATGTTTTCAGGACTGGCCTAGTGGGGATGAGGGACATTCTGAAAGGCTGTGTTTAGTGACCATCAAACCCCTGACTGCATAGCACCACCTACCAAAGTAAAATCACTCTCCTTAAGCTAAATTATCCCAATTACCGGTAGGAACAATCCCTTGCAAAGTGAATAATGCTGCTACATTGCTATTATGTATCCAATTGGCCTTGTGGTCTTTGATTGGAAATCGTTTGCCACACCAATTCCTCCTGCCCCATGGTACTTGGTAGCTCCGGTACAACCGAGAGCCTAGGTAACCCCCAGCATGTGGCATCTGTCTCTGGATGAGGCGGCGGGAGGGATACGTTTTGCATAGCCGAGCGGTGCACCTGCTGCAGGGTGGGGAGCAGCAAGCAGCCTGTGGGGGCTGGATCACACCCCAGCGATGGAGGTAGCTGCGTGTGGCGGGCAGGACGGAGCCTTGCTGATGCCTGTCAAGCCCACAGCACCCTTGACTCCAGTGCGTTGGCTGCTCCCCAGCAGCCCAGCCCTGCACCTCGCTGCTCCTGCCAAGGGCCCAGCAGGAGGGAAGAGTCAGGGGAGACGAGCCCGTGTCCAGGGCTGCCGCCAGCCGCCCATGAAAGGACCAGCCCCGCAGAAACCATCAGTGAAGCCCCCAGTGCCGGCTGGGGCCGGGGCCCGGGGGCCCCAGCGCGGGGGGGGGGGGGGAGAAGAGGCCGGTGGGGGGAAGAGGCCGGGGGGGGGGAGAGGCCCCAGCGCGGGGGGGGGGGAGAAGAGGCCGGGGGGGGGGAGAGGCCGGGGGGGGGAGAGGCCCCAGCGCGGGGGGGGGGGGGGAGAAGAGGCCGTGGGGGGGAGAGTCGGGGGGGGAGAGGCCCCAGCGCGGGGGGGGGAGGAGAGTCCGGAGGGGGGAAAGAGGCCGGGGGGGGGGAAGAGGCCCCAGCGCGGGGGGGGAGAGGTCGTTAGGGGGTGGGGGAGGCCCCCGGCTGCCCCCCCCCGGAGCCGGGCCCAGTCTGTTCCCGGGGGGGGGGGGGCGCTGCCTCGTTCCAAACGCCCCGCGGTCTCGTTCTGACCAGGCCGGGGGGGGGGGCGATGGGGGCCGCGGCTCTTGCTACGGGCCCCGCCCCACGGAGCCACGGCGTGACGTCACCACGCAAGGGGCGCCGCTCACGGGAGGGGCCGGGAGTGGGGTTAGGGCCGTTCTGCTTCCGGGTCAGGCCCCATGGCTGAGCGGAAGCGGTGGTGAGAGGGGCGCTGTGGGGGGAGGGAACTGCCGGGGGGGTCACTCCGGTGCTGCCCCCGCCAGTCTCGCTGGCGGCTTTGGCGACAGAAGAGCCCGGGCAGGTTCTGTCCCCCCCCGCTCCGCGCCGCGCGCTCCCTGCGGGCTGGGCTCCCCCCAGCTTCGGGGGGCCAAGAGCGGATCGGGGCCCCTGCCCTGCTGGGGGGGCTGAGCCAGCGGCGGGGGGGTCCCAGGCGGCCCCCCCCCGGGTGCTTCCCCGCGCTGCGCTGCTCGCGGAACGTGCCCGGCGCGAGGCACAAGGAGCGTCCGACCCGCGTTCGCTTTTGGCGACGTTTGCGGCCCGAACCTTCCCAGCGCGGCATCGCTGGAGAGTCCGGGGGGGGGCCCTGCTAGGAGCATCCCCCCCCCTTTGCCTTTCTGCAAACCTCCCCCCCCCCCTTTGCCTTTCTGCAAACCTCCCCCCCCCCTTTGCCTTTCTGCAAACCTCCCTTCCCCCCCCCCCCCGGGTGGGTTTTGAGCAGAGGGGGCTCCCCGGCAAGCAGGTCTCTGCTATCGGCCTCGTTTTCCAAATGGAGACGCTGAAGCTCTACGAGGTGAAGCCCGTAACCTGGAGGAATGCTTGACGAGCCAGCAATAACGCAGAGGCTTCTTCTCTAACCACTAGGCCACATTCTCTCCCAGAGCTGGGAATAGAATCCGAGAGTCCTGGCTCCTGATTTCACACTGAACCACTTC
Source organism: Pelodiscus sinensis (assembly GCF_049634645.1). Lineage (NCBI taxonomy): Eukaryota > Metazoa > Chordata > Testudines > Trionychidae > Pelodiscus > Pelodiscus sinensis. The sequence goes on from NC_134735.1 coordinate 1,500,656, forward strand.
GCCCCCCACTCGACTCCCTTCCTACTTCATCTTGCCCAGTGCTTTTTAGTTGGAATTAAAGCTAACAAAGACATGCACACTCTAGTTGCCTGTTAATTTTCACGTCACTTCCCCAGGCGTCCCTAGCAGTACAGTGGCCAGTGATTCATTTAATGTTTTTCAAAATAAATCTCTCCACTCAAACCAAAACGGCCCCTAGTCCCACTTGGGACAAGGCTAGGGAAGCCAGATGTGCCTAGCTTTCTCTAATGTGTGTGATCAGAGTTTCTTGCATCACTGTGATTCAGTAGTGGCATGTGAGTGGTTTGTAGTGTTTCTTCAGCCATGGGAAATTTCTCTTCAATTTTGGAAACAGCTGAACTTGTCCTGGAACAATAGATTTGATTATCTGTCCTGAAGCTGTCGCAGCTGAATTTGTTCAATTCCTCTTTGGCTTCTCCCCCATTTCATTATTCTGTGGGCTCCGGACTACATAAACGACCTGTGAGCCAGGGGGCTGTTAGTGGTGGTTCTGTGCATGCTGTAGGCTGAAGAACACTTTGGCTTGCCCATCTCTGTCATGTGTAGTTATTTTTGGTTGACTGAGCTGTGATACTGTTAGCATGTGTCGCTTTGCTGACCTTGGTTCCGTGCAGAGGAGGCTGTCATGGCTTGCTTTCTCTACGCCTGATGTCCTTTGCCCCACTTGTTGCTGTTGAGCACCAGTTTTGTGGAGGTGACTGTGGAAAAAAGATGGTGATTTTATCACAGCAAACGTGAGGTGAACGCTTCTATATATAAAGACAACTGGATACCATGGTGATTGCAGATCTTGGTTAGAGGCAGTTGCTTGCTTCATGCATTTCTTCCTGTAATTGTATGGTACTAATGTTACTGCAAGGGATGAAAATGGACTGTGGCAAATTAACCTTCTCCCAAGAGAAACCAAGGAAAGGAAACAAGCTAGGGGAAGGGGAGGGAATCCCTTTGAGACAGCTAACTGCCTAATCTAAGAGAGAGGCCTGCTTATGTTGGGGAGGAGTGTCCTTTTAAATGTTGTCTTTGGCTTCTATTTGGATCTTGTCAGTCAGAGCAGCAGTTTCTTGTTGCTGACCTTTGCCAGCATGAGACTTTCTCCATTGTTTCACTGATGCTTGTTAAAACAGTCTAGGCATGTTAAAAATAAGGAGCATAAAGAGACAACATCAGCTGAAATGTAATCAACTTCAAAAGCCTGAGTTAGGTGTATTTCTGAGAATGACACCTGCCCTTGAGCCCCCTAGCCAAACTCTGTGGGTTTATAGTAACACTAGAAAATGTACCCAGTGTGGCTCGGGTCCTTAACTCAATTTATCTTTTTTGTTTGGAAAATGAAATGAAAATGTCCATGCTTCATTTGAATCATTGCTCTGGGGTGAGGAGTTCAGCATGCAGGCTGCTCTGGGGAAACAGAACTACCCAAGCCCCCTCTCTCCGCAGTAGGTTGGGGCCCTTCTAAAGGTCACTTGGAAGCCAGCTTCTTGGAAGCTTGAGGAGTCATGCCCCAAGCCAGCCCTTTCACCTGTGTTGATTCTGTCTTTTCTGTATGGTTTGATGAGAAGCAATCCCATTCCAGGCACAGTTCATTTTCTTGGGACAACCAAATACTGACCTTGCTTTAAGTTAGAAGAAGCTGCATACTGAATTTGGTGGTCTTAGCTCTTACCTTTTAGGAAGCATTCTTGGACAGACACAGACAAACTCTGTCAATTATATAGTGGATTTTACTATTTTTAAATACCCTTCTCCCTGTCCTTGTGTGTGAGAGCCCCCTCCCCCACAACTAACAGGAAACGGACTGTATACAACATCCTGTGAAATGTACAAGATTGACAAAACATAAAAAAGCTAAAAACAGAATGATTTTCCTTGATGGGCCCGTCACTAGAGGATTCTCTTTCATGGGTCTCAAGCATCCTAAAGGCCAGATGTAACTGCCACAGCTTAATGTTTTTAGATGGTATTGTTCCATCCTCCCCCAGTTTCCCAACAAGTGGAACATTTGATCCTATGCTGTGAATGGTACAGTGTTCAGCTGGCAGTTCCTGTCACTACTAGCAAAGATGGGCCCTTTAGCTGCTCCTGTGGCTTGGAGGTGTGTGCAGTGGGAGGGGAGGGTATTTTTCTGCCCTTGCTCTTTCCATCCACTTGGGAGTGAGAGTGTAGATGGGTGGTGGGTGAGAGTCAGAGTCCTGTCTTCACACATTTCCCAGCCTCTCTGTCCACCTAAAAACCTGCCCCATTGGCAACTGCCTCTGAGGAGCTCAGGGAAGAGATGCCTGAGCCCTACTGACTCCTGCTTTGGGAGGCTAGTGCCGTGGCCAAGAGGTATTTACTGATGCATCGGGAGGGTAGTGACCTGGCAGTCATCATGTTAACTTTGTGGAAGAGAAGAGTAGAACACAGGGGTCCTGTCATCCCGTCTGGCTCTCGACACGTGACCACGCTTGCTCTTTAGTTCAGCTCATGCATTGCTTCTCCGCTGAGATTAAACATGTGTTCTGGGGAAGGCTGTGCAGTTCCTGCTATTCCAAGTCCGGGAGTATTGCGAGCGCAGAGGAACAATTTCCCACTTGATATTTATCTCAGCTGTAAAGGTGGCGGAGTTCCCTGGCCCCAGGCTCATTCTAAAAGCATTGTGTGCTCAGAAAAGAGCCATGTTAACTGCTCTTCTGTGTGTCATTTTGTAATTGCTTCTGGTAACTCTACAGAGCCTGCGTATAGCTCAGCTATTGATGTTTAAGTACACAGATATGGAACTTGCCTACATCTAGGCTCTCTGTGATTTTTTTTTAAGTGAGAAAAGCTGTGATCTTCGAGATGAAGTAATATGAAGCTGCCTTATGTTTCTTGGCACTGCAGTTTTCATCTCTGATTTCATTGTTCATCCCGTGTGGGACCCTTCTGTACAGTAACTGCGATGGAAACTGAGTCAGTAAGTAAAACATTTCTTTCTAAAATACTTACATAGAGCCAGAGGACTGCAAACTTCTCCTTCTGCGGAATGCAGCATGAGAGGGACACCGCTGCTCATCTCCCTTCCAGCACCCCTGGCCTTTATTGCTTGGGCTAGAGCTGGGGTAGGGGCAGCTGTATCATTTCATGTACTCACTCCATATTCTTGCACTCCGTATTGTGATTTATTATTTCTAAAATGTAACTATTCTGCTTGAATTGTGAGATTACAAATACATTAAGGAACTTCTTATGATACCTAAATCAAGTGCTGCTGTGGCTTTCAAATCTATGCAATAGGAATTGATGCATTTGTTGCCTGGTGATTCCATTTATTTATTATATGAGTAAATAATTTACATTTAAAATGAACACTGTCCAATAATTTAGATCCAAAATATGGACTTTGTATGTCTTACAAAGACATTTTATCAACCAACTATCAAAAGGGGTTAGGGATGTAAAAGGTTAACCAATTCACTGGTGGGGGCTGGAGCAGTTTCTTACCTGCCAGAGGCAAGGCTCTGCCCTTCCGGGGGGGCCCACTGCGGACAGGCTACTCCAGTCGCCCGGCATAGCTTGTCAGCAGCAGGCCGGGGTGTTTAGACACATTACATCCCTTCATTGACTTCCATGTATGTAAATTTAGACATAGATTTGTAGGAAGGGGATCTGAATTTGAAAATAGATATTAGCGATTGCTGGTACACTTAATTAAAGGGGTGCCTTTGGATTTGTATATATGGCAGTTCTCAACACTTTCAGAAATCTATTTTGCATTTATTTGAAATGTTATTAAATGTCTTGATTCTCAGACTATCCCAATTTGGCAGAACAAATCCTATGGCTCATCGCGCAGTGTTGTCAGGAGGATTGGGACAACTCTTCCTTTAAAACCCTGTCCCAGAGCATCCTTTGAGGTAAGGGAATGCGTAAGAGATACTAGAAATCTATACAGGACTCTGCAGTTCTTTAGCAAGGCCAGTAATTCTGATTTGCCATTCTTTCCATAGCAAAAGCCTTTTGGGAATTGGAAATGCACCACATGCAGTCAGTATCTGCGTTAACCATTTTCATTCTTCCTAGGTTTGTGAATCCCTTAAATGATCAGTGCCATCTGGGAACAACCCATTCTATATAATCAGGATGGCACATGAGCTAACTGCTAGCTCCTATTCCCAGCTGAGATACTAATCAGTGTGTGACCTTGGTCAAGTCATTTAACCTCCCTGGGTCTGTTTCCCAAATCATAACATGAGGTTCATGGTACATGCCTACCTAGTTCAGTGCTTGAGCATTAGCTCAGTAATGATGTTGCTTTGTAGCTGAAAGAGGTATTCGTGTGCTCATTAACTTCCATTCTGGGCTGCTTTCAGGCTATAGTGTTTTCATAGGTTCATTTTCCATTTGTATGCTATGCATCAACAAAGCTAAGAGAACCGTTTCATAAACCAGTACATGGAAACAGTGTATTTATCTGAATCCATCTATGCTGGCTTTGTACAGCAAAGATTCAGCTAGAATCTGATGTGGAGAATGCATCATCTTTAAATTGTACCAAACACATTAGCAGAACAAAACCATTATTTCTTATAATGCGGCTCCGTTTTTCCTAGGTCTTACCAAACATTTCAGATCTTTATCTAAATGATGTACCTCCAGTCCCCACTCTGGCAGATATTTTGTGGATAGCAGCAGATGAAGAAGAAACATATGCTAGAGTCAGGTACTTTCTCTCTCTCTCCCCATATCTTTCCGTTCCTCCTATATGGTGGCTTATTTTGTGAAAGATACAACAGTATCTGATCAAATGCTTATAATTTCTGTTCACTTTTTGAGTTGTTCCAGTGAGATGCCTGTTGATTTTTGTGTTTTGTTTTGTTCTTTTCTTTGAAAGCTATTTCACAGTGAGGAAGGATGAGAAATTTTGGCCAAGGACACTAAGACGAACCCTTACTGACAATAACAAATGGTCTGGTAGCACCTTGTAGACTAACAAAACATGTGGATGGTATCATGAGCTCCCGTGGGCATAGCCCACTTCTTCAGATGACCGGAATTATGAGTTTAGGATGTGAACACTCGAAATAAATAGGAGAGGAGAGGAGAGTTGAGGGGAGGAGAGGAATAAGGGAGGGGAGTGGAAGACACAGCATCAGTAAGTATCTGGAGAATGGGTACTTAAACCTAAGCAGATAAAAATCAAAGTCAACAGATAGATTCCCATGTGGGAAAAGGCTCCACCCAGTAAACTCTATGGCGCCCAGGGATCTACGCCAAAATGATGAAGGGCTGTGGTATCCCTTCTGGGATTCAAACCTGGGACTCCAGGGACTCCACTTCTATGCGTTTTGGTTCTGAAGTTCTAGGGCAGGCCAGTAATTTTAATATTAATGCATCCTGTGAAAAATAGCACGGGCCTTTTGAAGTCCAAGAGACTATGTAAAGGTGATTTCCCCCCATGAGCACATAATATCAAGTGCCACTCTGTTGCGTAGACATGAAAACCAGCAGGAAGAGAGGACTACCAGGTAAGGAACTAGACCAGGGCGGCTCAACTTTGGAAGCCCCGGAGGCCACATTGATACTCACAGCGCATGCCGAGGGCCACAACTTAAGTGTGGTTGCAAATATATGCAAATAGCTTCTTTCACCCTGACAGGCTTGAATACAAAGATTAAGCCTTAAACCGCAGCACTGGACCCAGACGTGGCCAGTGTGAACCAGTCAGCACCTCTCAGGCTCTGCCTACAAGGCTAAGCAGCCAGCACTTCCCACAATGCCCCGGTGCTCCCGGGACCTCCTTCCTGGGGGCTAGAAACGCCGACACCCTGTACCCGTCTGTGCCAGCCAGCCCGTCTGCTTGCGTCTTTCAGTGCCTCGCTGTTGTGGAGCGTGTTCCCAGTGGAGGCCGCGTCCAAAGGATCCCACCGATGGGCCAAGTGTTGAGCCCCATGTAAATCCAAACTGCACTGTGGGCTGCAAACAAATGGGCTGCGAGCCACGTCTTCAGTAACCCTGCTCTAGACTGGAAGTTCGGAGCTTCATTTTTTGTCCTGCCTCTGCCAGAAACTTTCTTTGTCGGGCAGCAGTTTCAATGCCTCGTTTTCCTCCTGCGCAGAACAGGGATAATATCTGTCCCGAGAGCCTTGTGATGTATTGGTTGTAAAGGGCTTTGCAGTCTTGGTAGAAGGCTGCAGAAATACAAAATGCTATTGCTCAAGTGGCGTCTGTTCCGTTTGTGAGACTAATATGCTTTTGTGCTGTACCTCTCAGGAGTGACACTCGTCCACTGAAGCACAAATGGAAGCCTAGCCCGTTCTTTGTTATACAGCGAAATGCTTCAGTCCCCAACTTGAGAAAGCAGGAAGAGAAGCTACTGGCCTTGAAGAAACCTGGTTTACCTGCCCTCAGTCGGACGACTGAGCTTCAAGATGAGCTGAGTCACCTGCGGAGTCAAATAGCTAAAATTGTAGCTGCAGATCCAGGTAGAAATGTAACAGCCCTTCCTTTCTAGCCACGAAAGGCTTGAGAAGGTGAACAGTGATGATTAGGTGGTAAAGACCAGTCAGCACTGGTCAGATACTTTATTGAAACACTGCCAGTATTCTGATGTTTTGCACACATACAATGGAAGACCCAAATCTATTTTTATGTTCTCTCTCATGTGACACAGGGCTCTAATACAAAGGGTATGTCTTTAGTGGTATGCATAGCCAAAGCTGTCCACACAGCTCACGGCTAAAACTACAGCTGAGCGGAGCATCATAGTTTTTCGATTAGTAGGGAGATGACAATTGTGCTGAACCCTACGGTTTCCTGAGAATTGGCAGGGACTTAAGTGCAATTCAGTATCCAAAATCTAGTGCAACGTGACATACATGACTAATTCTACTCAGCCCTTGTGAATTCTTCCCACCTCTTGTTTGTGCAGTGTTCTTTGTGATGTCGGTAGAGGGATTGATATTGCTTGTAGGCGCTGGCATTTGTTGAATCAGAAAAGCCTGGCTTAAATTAAGAGTAACCAAGCTCAAGTATAACTGTGTGGAGTACTCAGTGGAGAGAGGCTGTTGACTCTCTAGACTGAGTGCCTTCACTGAATGAAAATGTTTGGTATCAAGTCTCGTCTTTGGTGTAAAACAGGGGCCGTTTTCCTGTGTTTCTTTGGGAATGTGATGTTCTGGTTTTTGACCAGAGAGGCTTTTTAAGAAGAGGCTGGCTGGAGTTCACCGGTTAAGAGACTCTAAAGCCAGAAGAGCACGTTGTGATCATCTAGTCTGACCATGTGCACATCATCTTCCTGAATTAATTCTTGTTTTAACTTGTTGGTTAACTGCTGTCTATAGTGAAACACAATTAACATCAGACCATTTAAGCCCAAAAATTCAAGTAAATTTAGGATGAAAGAGGAAATTCTATCCTTGAATTTGCTCTAATGGTCTAGTTTCTTCTGGAGGGCTCTGGAAATAAACAGACTGCTATGTTTTGTTTGTCTTGCTGACCAGTCAGTCATAGAGCTGTGGGAGACCTGTAGTCTTGGCATCTTGTCAGTCTTGCAACTTTAAAACCTTTAAAAGTAGCAACTCAGCACTTGACTGGAGCTTGAACCTCCTCCAAACCAGCTTCTCTTGTGGGAACCTGCATCTGTTGTTCACATGTAGTGTACTTGTATGGTCGGTATACAGCTAAAGGTAGAGGTTATGATTTGGCTTTCAGTCAATGGCATAAAAGGAGTGGGGAGGGGAATTTTGTCAAAAACAAATGCGATAGCCTTTTTCCATTTTGAGTGGGGTGACACTTTTATGAAAATTACCATCGTAGTATTCAGAAGTCAGCTATGACTCATTTACAACCTTATAAACAATGGAAGCCACTAACTCATAACATCTCCAGACTATAATGGATTCAGTTTGAATGTTGGCCTCTGCATTTCAAGCACAAATTTTACGTATTATGTTCAGCTCATTCCCACTCTTTTATCTGTCTTTACTATATTAGGTGTTCACGTGGTAGATCTCAATTTTTAAATGAGATGCTATGTGCATCTGTGGGGATCCACTTGGGGCAGGCCACAAGTTTATGGGTCACAGTTACATGCGCGGAATACCGAGGGGAGCAGTGTGTGTTTACAGATGTGAAAACTGCGGCAGATATTCTCTGAAACAAGACGAGACAGGATGTGCATGGCAGAGCTGTCTCAAACTGAGATTTCTTGATTTCCAAGCTTGGGCTATAATCCCTGGACATGCTGGCTCAAATGTAACTGAAGGAAGAATTTGACCCTAAAGGTCCAGTTGCACCACCTCTTAATCAGCTGTTTGCACCTTTCATTCTGTGTAAGCCCTACAGGGCAGTAACGGCTTCAGTGTGTCCAAGTTGAGAAGTAAAATTGGGGTTTAATAACTGAGTAGATTATAGCTCTTGCTAAAACCAGATGAGCCTTTTCATCCCACTTCTTCCCTAAGCAAGGCGATACTTGTGTAACTTTCTCACTGCAAACTTTGGTCAAGTTGTCATTTTCCAAAGACATTCACTTAATATGATTGCAGTTTTCAAATATCTGAAAAAGTATCACAAGCAGGAGGGAGAAATATCATTCTCCTTGACCTGTGAGGACAGGACAAGAAGCAAGGGGCTTAAATTGCAGCAAGGGAGGTTTAGGTTGGACATTAGGAAAAACTTCCTGCCTGTCCGGGTGTTTAAACACTGGAATAAATTGCCTAGAGAGGTTGTGGAATCTCCATCATTGGAGATATTTAAGAACCGGTTAGAAAACATCCATCAGGGATGACCTAGATGGAGCTTTGCCTCTGCTGTGAAAGCAGGGGCTGGACTTAATGAACTCTTGAGCTCCCTTCCCAGTTCTAGGATTCTATGAATATTTCATGCACGTAGGAATTGATCTTGCTGGTCGTTTTGTTAGGTAACTAGGGTATTTTCCTTACCTTTGGGAAGGGAATGATGCATTGAGACAGACACACTGACCCAATGTGTAATACTACCTCACAGAAGATTTGAATTTTTCCATATTTCCATGGTCCTATTTAGGATGCATATGTAGAACAGTAATTATTTCCCTGCTATCTGGCATGTTGGGACTCTTACAAAAAGACAAAGCCCAAAGGGATTATCTGATCTGTATGGAAAACAATCCATAATTTGACATAGAATGTACTATGCAGAGTAGGGATGTGAAGGTATAACCGGTGGGGCAGGAGCAAGCCTGCTGCAGGCAGGGGACGCAGCCCCTGCTTGCGGTGGATGTGGGCATCCTGCAGGCAGGAGCTGCTCTGATCAGACGTCCCTTCTTTGGAGAGACTGTGTTCCCTTGTTCTTCCTCCTCAGAAGATGAGGAGCAAAATTAAAATGCAGGAGTTCCTGGTTCCCAGGCCTGTGTTCACACTGTGTCATTTGTAGAAATGCCTCAGATTCATGTGGAATGGTTTTTGGAATGAAATGGAAAGGAAGTGACTTGAGGCAGGCATTGTGTTGGTCTGATTAGAGGCAGGGGTTGGTGCTGTGGGAGGAACATTCTGGATTGGGAGAGGAAAAATGGCCTTCTGGTTAAGGAATTGGGCTGGAAACCAGGATACATTTGTTCTTTTCCCAGATTTCACAGATACCTGGTTTGTCCTTAACCACATAATTTAATCTCAGTGCCTTGGTTTCCCACCTGTAAAATGGGAATAGTACTTCCTGCGCTCCTTGGGGGCTTGTGAGATGCGCGGGTACTGTAGTGATGGAGGTTGTATGTCTACCTAGATTTGTAGACGGAAGCATTGTGTAAGAAGCGATGGGGCTCAGACTGGGAGGCATGGTGATGTAGGAAGCAGTGTGCATGTGTATGATAAGAGGGAAAGCCCTGACCGTATTTACTTTTGCATATCTTGGGGGAGGTTGGCTAAGATCTGAGCTTGATTTGTATTCTGCTGCTTAGAAAAGTGAGGTGGTTTGGCATTAGTTTACGTATGTTGTTTTCTTTTTCAGCTTCCACTTCATTAACGCCAGATTTATTATCTCCAGGAAGTTCAAATGTGTCTTCTCCCTTACCTTGTTTTGGATCCTCATTCCAATCTACAACTTCCTTTGTCATTAGTGACATCACAGAGGAGGCAGAATTAGAAATTCCGGAGCTTCCATCCGTTTCCATGCTTTGTTCTGCAACCTCTGAATGTTGTAAATCAGAGCCAAAGGATGTTGACGAGGAAGATTCTGTGTGTCTTTCGAAGGCCAGCAGTTTTGCAGACATGATGGGCATACTTAAAGACATTCATAGGATGAAACAGAACAAAGATTTGTAAGTCTTTTCTGAACCTCCTTTTATTTTCTGCATGAATGCTCGTCATCTTTTTTGAGCCAAAGCATTATAGACACATTGATGATTGTGTTCATCTGTCCTCATGTTTACAAAGAAATATTTGCTGTGCATAAGAAATGCTGATATTTCTATATCTCTTTTATTTGCTTCCCAAATGATAGCCTTTGAGTCAAGTCAAGCCTTTGAATTTAAGGGTAGAACTGCTGCAGGTTTACTAGCACACCGCTTGACAACTCTGCTTCAACCCATCCATACCAAAAATCATCTTGATTTTTTTACTGAGAGAGAATATCCTTTGTTAGTAAAATGTACATGTGGGGAGAGGAGACATCCATGCTGTGACTCTGAGATACTTCCTTGCTATTGTCTTGTATCTGCACATCCTTCACCTCTGAGCTCTGTGTATGTTCCATGCAGTGTGTGATTAGGCAAACTGCCTTCCTCATGCTGGTCCTGAAAACAAATGTATAGTACTGTTGTCTTGTACCCCAAGAATGCTGTCACTGGTTCCCTGCACGTTGTCAGGGACAGGACCATCCCCCGCCCAGTGGAAAAAGTACCTTCTCTAAGGCCACGTTTCCACTTGCCATGCCGGAGATCAATCTTCTGGCATTCGATTTAGGGAGTCTAGTTAAGACCTTCTAAATCAAATGCTCTGGGTGCCCTCGGTCAAGTACTCCTCGATTCCCGAGGAGTAAGGGAAGCCAATGAGAGCATTTGTTCCCATCAACCTCCCACTGTGGAGACGGTGCCAAGCTCAGCTTATGGTATGTCAACTCCAGCTCCGTTATTTACGTAGCTGGAGTTGTGTTCCTTAAGCCGACCTTCCGCGCCTAGTATAGGCCTAACCTAATATCTCCCCTGGCCTCTGTTGTCCATGTGAAATAGGACAGTACATGGAATTGCCTTGATAAAGGTCAGCCCTTACACAAGTAAAGTTCAACATACATGTGGCCATTTCTATTGTTGGGAGTCCTGTTCAGTATCAGAAAAAAGAACATTTTGAATCATTATTATGCACCTAACAAATTTTCTCTCTACTCCAGTTAAAGAGAAATGTAATTCTTATGGCACCAGACACAAATAGAATATCATAAAATATAATAAAACGAACTGAATATACTTTGTACAGCTCAGCCTGCACCTAAAATATCATTGCTCTCAAATTTTCCAAAGAAATATTATTCAGAAATAGAAATGTATCCCTTCTTCCTTATAATTCTTGTCCTTAATCTTTCTGGAGACTGGAGTAGGATTCAGAGCTTAAATGAGTTCCCCTCCCTCATGAATATACACTGTACATATATCCTCTTTTGAATTGCTGATTTTAATTTTTTCCTGCTTGTCCAAAGGAGCTTTTTTGGCATCCTTTGCAATTTTGATTTATCACAACCAAAGGAGATGAATTTTCAAAGAAGTACTTGTCATTTTGCAGGAGTTAGCAGGGTTGCAGCAATGTCTGTTGTCAGTTAGGCATTAGATAATTTAATCTGTTGTGTCCTGCTTGGGAAATGTGAATTTATTTATTTATTTGATGATAGAAAGTCAGACTTTCTTCAAACTTCTAAATTTGAACCTCCATCGGAAATGGGATAAAATGTAGTTAATGTGCCTACAAGCATTTTTTACACTTGTACAACACAATATTTAACCCTCATTGAGTAAATGTACCTGCAAATAGACAAAGCAAATTGACAGGTCATAAATTCTTGTGTGACGGGAAATTGCTGAACACCTAGGGCAGGGGTTCCCAAACTTTTTGACACGGGGACCAGTAAATCCATTCTCTCACTTTTGGAGGACTGGTAATGTTCATTTGCATATTTGCATATTCATTAATCAAATGATGAATATTCAAATCAATTGTTTCTGGTCCTCCCAAAACCCCCAGTGCCAGCTTTAGCAAAGCTTTTGATATGGTCACCTACAAAATTCTTGCCAGCAAGTTAAGGAATATGGATTGGATAATTGGGCTGTAAGACAGACAGAAAGCTGGTTAGACCAGGGTTTCCCAAACTTTTTACTTTAGTTGGAACCCTTTTTTTTCAGTTCTGCTTTTTGCAGCCCAAAAATATAAACACACAAAAAACAAAGTAAGAAAATACCAGACATAGAACACGTCTGGTATTTTGTCATTAAGTAAATTGTATTATTACTAGATGTATCAGTTTGCAGTTTCGAACTGCCTGGCTGGTAAATGTGCTCAGGCTGCGTGAGTGTGTCTACCAGCCAGCCAGTTCGCAACTACTCGGGGGGGGGGGGGATAGAATCCCCGGGCCGGACTAACTCATCCTTTATGCTTTGTGGGGGACAGGGGGGGACGGGGCAGCACCCCAAGATCTGCATGTGGCCGGATCAGTCCCACTCCCCGCAGGTCGATTCATTCCTCCCCCCTGCTCCCCCGCTGCGCCTCTGGCCAGCCCCACTTCCCCCAACCCCCTCCCAGGCAGCCAGTTCTTCCCCGCTTCTCCTCCCAATCTCCCTTGGCCAGCCCTCCACATCTTCCCCGGCCAGCTCCCTGCCCCCAACCTCGCACCCCTGGGCAGCCCTGCTTCCACCAGCCCCCCAATCTCCCCAGCCTGCCCCGATTCCCCCATTCAGTGCTGCTTCCGGTGGCCAGCTCTCCCCTCCTCACCCCAGAATCCTCTGGCTCCTGCACCTTCCCTTAGCCCTGCACCCTCCTGGTGCCTCCCCCTTCCCTTACTGCCCCTGCCCCCTTTGCCCCTAATACCCAACCCCTCACCACTCTGCCCCATTCCCCTCCTGCCTCTCCGTGCCCTCACACATGACTTGCTCCATCCTGGCTTTCCTCATGCCCACCCCTTCTTTCTAGCCTTCTCCCAGCACCTTCCCCTCCAGCCCCCAATGCCCTTCCCCCTCCTCTGCTCTCCCAGCATCACCCTGTCCCCCCTCCCACTGACACCTCCCCTCCTGCCCTTTCCCTCATTGTCTGCACTTGGCCCCCTGGCACTTGTCTCTCTCTCCTGCACCCTGTCCCTTGGTGCCTTCCCCTCCCCCCGCCTCCGCCTCGCCGCCCAAGCCCATTCCCTACCTTCTGCCTTCCACATTGCGGGGCCGGAGGCCATGCTCAGGCCCCGGAGGCCGAACCCGGAGCCAGCGTGGCCCTGCCACGTGCCTCCGAAGACTTTTAAAATCCTGGGCCATGACATCACGCCACGCCCGGGCGTCCTCCCTGCCCATGTGCAACGCCGCACATGGGCAGCAGCAGGCAGTGAGGAGGAGCCGCGCACAGCGGGGATGCTCTGGGGGTGGGGTGGGTGGACGTGCGGGGGGGCCCGGGCCTGCTCCAGGCAGAGCCGGGGGAGAGACTCAGCTTCACGTATTGGTGGAGTAGGGCCCCCGGCTCTGTAACTCGCCAGAACTTCCGGGTTCAGGGGCGCGGGGCCCGAATCGGCCTAAGGCCAGCCCTGCCAGCAGCCACCAGGTATGCTGAGGCCTGGTATTTTTGTACCGGGCCACGGCCCATAGTTTGGGAAACGCTGACCTAGGGTTTTGAGCCTGGGAACCGTGCGCTATGCAGAACAACACTGATTGGGGAAAGAGCTGCAATATTCATTTTAGGTGGGAGAGTCCGGATGCTCATTCCACATGAGAAGGTAACTCACACCAGCATTCTCCAGATCATTTGGAAGGGACAGAAGACAGGTGCTAGCTCAAGAGGCGTTTCACAAGGTCTTTGGGGCAGGCTGGGGTAAATCCCTGGAGAGCTTTAGAAACAAGGATAGTGACTGTTTTGTAACTTAATCTGAGGGTTCGTCTACACCGCACCGTTATTCCCAAATATCAATGGACGGCTCAGTCCAACTTCTGTGAACCTCGTCCCACGAGGAATAGCTCCTCTTCTGAAATAGCTGCAGTGTGGACGCTCCACGGCTGCTGTTTTGAAATAGAATGGCCCTGGTGAGGAGCTAAGTGATTTCTCCCCAGTGCTTCCTGGGGCTCTAACTCAAGATAGCGCATCTATATTAGGGGAGCCTGCCTTGGACTAAGTATGAGGCTTCCCTGTGGCGTGGCCGCTCTGCTTCGGAATATATCTTCCAGAGGAGCTTGTTCCAAAGTAAGCATGCAGTGTAGACGTACCCAAAATGATTATTAAATGTGGTCGAGCAGCCTGGTTAGTGTGAGAATAGACTGAGCAATATTCTCCCCGTTCTGGATCTATTCAGTCATCCTCTGTACTCTCCTGCAGGGCTTAGATGTGGAGTTGAATGTCTTCAGTGGACACAGCTGAAGTCCTCTCAAAAGCTTGTCATGGAAGGACTGCTCATAAGACGGTTAGCTCTTGTTTCTGAGCCACAGGTTCATGTTCTGAGGAGCGGGTTGCCACCAGGGTGAATGTTGGGCTGGAGGGTAGGGAGAGAGCAATGACCTCTCCTTAGGATTGGCAGGAACAGGAGCATTGCCACGGTGAACAATCTAGATGAAACCGTGCCCCTGCATGCGACCGGGTGATTGGAAGGCAACAGTGACTTTAGCAATTACACGCCTGTTGTGCAGGACGGGCCCTAGCGTGAACCTCAGGGCGTTTCAGGTGAAGTTAAAGGAGTTGTTCAGCACAGCAACAGTTGGTGACGTTGATGAATTCACAGCTGATCATGCAGCTGATTCTGTCCAAGGTGAGAGACTATTGGGGGGGGCAACAACCGTCTCCTCAGTGCCAGTCATTCTCTTCCCCCAAATGAGATGGAATTGCGTGATTCCCCAGGAAGTCAGTGTACATCCACATGCGAGTCTGTCCCCATGAGTAGACTACCTCCCCCACCTACGCAGAGCCTGAGCATGAGCATGGATGCACAGCCAGCTGTGAAAACACTCAGCTAAGTAGAACTGAATGTCTCCGAGAGAGAAGGGCCTGAGTTGTCTTGCTGCTTATTTCTCAGTAGTTCCCATCGACGTCACTGGGAGTCTCTGAGATGCAGGAGCAAGAGAATGGGACCAGCGTAATGTTAGGGACTGTGAGAGCGCGTATACGGCTGTGGCACCAACGCAGACACTTCCTACATTGAGGGAAGGGGATTTTCCATCAGTGTAGTTAATCCAGCACTCCAAGAGGTGGCAGCCAGGTTGGAAGAATTTTTCCATCGACCTAGCTGCTCTTGTGCCAGGCCAGCTTCTCCATGGCACTCAGGGCATGACATTCTTCAAAGCCCTGAGCTGCAGAGCTAGATCAACGTGATATTTTAAGTGTAGACCCAGCCAGTATCCTACCGGCGTATGCCTTTCTCTAAAGAAGGGGCTAGTTCATCTCCGGGTAGCTGTGTTCCACTGGCCTTCTTTCAGGAAGGGAGGTATTCCTGGGAATTATTAGCACAGTCTTCTATAAAGTAGAATACAACTTTTGTGTTAGGCTATTTAACACATTTTATCCCACGGGGCCTGGGTGGGCAGAGAGCAGGAAGAACTTTGCTTTTCTGTTCTGCTGAGGCCTGTTTTCCACACAGATCAACTGCTGGCCCGATTAACAGTAGAAGCTGAAATCACATTTGTATGTAAATGATTTTAATGTACAGGCAGTCCCCGACTTATGTCGGATCCGCACTTACGAATGGAGCTTTTCTCGCCCCGGAGCTCACGGGCGGCGGGTCGTCACCGTGTCCTCCGGGGTGAGAAAAGCTTCTCCCGGTCTCCCTGGTCTGCTGGGGGGGTCCAGCAAAGCCGCTGGACCCTCCCAGCAGACCAGGGACACCCGAGCAAAGCCGCCGCCTGGGCGGCTTTGCTCCCGGGCAAACGAGCAAAGCCAACCAGGCGGCGGCTTTGCTCTGATGTCCCTGGTCTGCTGGGGGGGTCCAGCGGCTTTGCTGGACCCCCCCCAGCAGACGAGAGGGACAGGAGCAAAGCCTTGGAGCACGCCCGCAGCGGGACAGCCCGGGCACGCCTAGGCTGTCCCGCTGTGGGCATGCTCCAAGGCTTTGCTCCCCGTCTCCCTGGTCAGCAGACCAGGGAGACGGAGCAAAGCCGTGGAGGATGCGGGCGGTCCCGCCACCCGCGTCTCCCTGGTCTGCTGGGGGGGAGGGTGCAGCTAGTGTCCCCCCTCCCCCCCCAGCAGACCAGGCTTTTCTTGCCTACGCCTGGGGTAGAGCAGCTGGGGTGCTGCCGGGTTGGTCCCGCAGCGCCACTCCTCGGTGCTACTGTACCAACCCAGCAGCACCCCAGCTGCTCTGCCCCAGGCGTCCCCAAGTCAGCCGCTGCTGAAACAGACCAGGGGCTGACTACAGGAAGCCCAAGGCAGAGTTGCTCTGCCCCGGGCTTCCTGGAATCAGCCGCTGATCAGTTTCAGCAGCAGCTGACTTGGGGACGCCTGGGGTTCTTAAGTTGAATCTGTATGTAAGTCAGAACTGGCGTCCAGATTCAGCCGCTGTTGAAGCTGGTCAGTTTCAGCAGCGGCTGACGCCAGTTCCGACTTACATACAGATTCAACTTAAGAACAAACCTACAGTCCCTATCTTGTACGTAACCCGGGGACTGCCTGTACTATCTGATTGGGTCAGAATGAATGGTGCAGATATTAGGTAAATGCTGTGGTAATGATAACGCGAATGCTCATGTGTCTAGTGGGTTTACTGTAAGAACTGCATTCGTTTGTGAGAAGGCACTGCTTTTCTCCCTTCGGCTGTAGAATCTAATCTATAACGGCAGGCTTGAGATCGTGTAGTGCTTGAGTTCGGCTGCATTGCTCTCGTCTGCCTCTGTCGGTTGCCTGGCCTCCAGCTGGCGGCCGTGCACTTGGACATGAGGGTTACAGTGAGAGCTGGGTGAATAGTATGTTGTGAAACTTTGCGGTTAACTGATGAACAGTTTAGCGAATAAGCACTCTTGTTTGACCAGAGCAAATTGATGACTGCCCCCCATGCTGGTCTCATTCCATGGTGATGCCTCATACGTGTGGCTATGGCTGGCTGGGACATCCTAATGTGCTTGCACCTCTCTGCCTGGCTTGGCTGGCAGAGCAACAAGACTCCAGAAGCTGGGATTTCTTAGGGTGGATCTCAAGACTTGAATTGCCCAGCCCTAGAGCCTCATTTAGATGGTTTTGCTGTGGCATCCTGCTGGCCTCAGCTCCGTATTTCTCATTAACTGGGTAGTGAACAGAAATCAAGTGAACGTGACGAACTCTCGTGAGGTTATTCCTAGAGCATCTGAGATTTTGCAGTTGATGCAACTTGGTGAGTTCTGAAATACCTTTGCCACAGCCGTCTCTGGTGAACGATCGCAGTCAGCGTAGAACTGGTTACAGAGACTCTGGTCTCCGTGAGGTTATTGTGGTGATTCTAGGGACGTTCCAGTAGAGGCAGCCTCATGGATGTTTGATTTAGTAGCATGATGAACGGAAGCTGTTTTCAAGAGGCAGCTTCCCCGGGATCTGTCCTCGATCGGATCGATTTCCAGAATGAAGATGGTACCAGAGCCAGCACTGTAAAATGAATATGCCTAAAAAGGGAGTTCAGTGACCAATTAAGTTTGATGGGTGGAGGTGCCCAGATGATTAAATCAATGCTTCTCTGATGCTCCTGTTTAGGAACTGATGTTAACCCCACCCCCCCAACCTGGAAACTTCAGGAATGAGTATGAGACACATTTGCATGTTTCTACCATTAAAATCAGAATAGAGCCCTTTTAATATCTGATGCCTTTTGGAAAGGACTTGTCTGTAGTGCTCCAGCTGATCCGCGCATTGTCTGTGCTTAAAAACATGTAGCATGAGGACCTGCTTTGAATGTGAGTATGTTTTTATAAGTACTAATAATGGAATTGGTCGAATTCAGGTGTAATTGCTCGTTAATTTGCCCTTGGTTACTTCCCTGGTCCTTGTTCAGTGAACAGTTCTAAAGAATCAAGATGCTGATATTAATAACTGTGCTGCTGGATGCTGGTTGAAGGTCCCGCCTCTGCTGCTAGTTGCCTGGTGTCAGTTTTCTACGAGAGCTGCTGGTTGTGCCCTGCTGCTGGGGGCTTGTTCTCCCTGATTTCTCCTTTAGCTACCCGTGGTGGAGAGAAGCTTTTTCCTTGTGATCGGTACAACTTCCATCTTTATTGCGGCAGTCTCTCTTTGCCACTGCTCATCCAGCCGCTTCTTGCACCTGCTCTTGGCTTCCCTCCTATACCTTTGGGAGCACTTGATTGGATGATTTTGGATTCTTAAGCTTCTCCAGATGGAGTAATGGCTTCGGAAATTCTTGTGTGTACTCTGAACCTTGTCTACCTGTCTCTGCGCTCATGGCAGGGAATCCTTGATTCTGGTGAAATCAGAGGAGTGTTTCTATCTACAAGATTTCAAAGCTGAAGTTAAGCAATGCAGGCACATGTAGTACTAGGGGGTCAACCCATGGCTTCAGGCCTGTCTGTGAACTTAAATCTGATCACTTAGGCAAGGTTTACACTTGCAACTGATCAACACAACTTCTGTTGTTCATAAGGTGCTTAAACCCCACATCACCCCCAACAACAAAAGTTTTGCCATGCGGTTTTCAGTGCAAATGTGGGATTAAGTGACTGAAGGTGTTTAAAACAAATACAGCAAACCATAATTTCATCTAGTTAAAACTTAGTTAGAACTTTCATCTAGTTAGAATGAGGCTTTTAGAGGCTTTTAAGAGATTTCAAAACTCTAGAATGTTTTCCAGCCTATAGGGATTTTTTATTCTAAAATATTAAACCCTGAACTCCGTGGCTATTATCATGGAATACTTATTTTCAAATAACAGTCACCCAATATAATTCAGACCTTTTGGTTTCCTGTGAAATAGGCTCACGTATTGTAAAATAAACTCATCACCAGGATTTCTAAGATGCAGCTCCCATTTCTGCCTTCCATGCAACTAACATGGAATTATGTGAGAAATGGGGAGGTAAAACTGAAGAAGCCTCTTTTTATTGCACAAAGACATGCAAGTGAGCAGTTCCTCATTTTAAAGTTACCACCATAGATCATTTGTTATATGATTTTGAACTGAAATAGGCCTCTACACAGCTTGTATTTTGCACATTTCTCCTTACATGGGGTTAACATTACAGATTTAAAACTGGAGTGGGCGGGAGTGCAATATAGGCGGAAGCGACGAGGAGTCCTGTGGCACCTTATAGACTAACTGAAGTGTAGGAGCATAAGCTTTCGTGGGCAAAGACCCACTTCGTCAGATGACATGCATCTGACAAAGTGGGTCTTTGCCCACGAAGGCTTATGCTCCTACACTTCAGTTAGTCTATAAGGTGCCACAGGACTCCTCGTCACTTTTGCAGATTCAGACTAACACGGCTACCCCTCTGAATATAGGCGGAGATATTTCTACACCACTTGGGGCACTTAGATGTATGATTTCCCCTTGAAGTTAATGGAAACTGTGACTGAACGTTGCCTAGGCAGGAATGCACTACAGGCAGTCCCCGGGTTACGTACAAGATAGGGACTGTAGGTTTGTTCTTAAGTTGAATCTGTATGTAAGTCAGAACTGGCGTCCAGATTCAGCCGCTGCTGAAACTGATCAGTTTCAACAGCGGCTGAATCTGGACGCCAGTTCTGACTTACATACAGATTCAACTTAAGAACCCCAGGCGTCCCCAAGTCAGCTGCTGCTGAAACTGATCAGCGGCTGATTCCAGGAAGCCCGGGGCAGGGGCTTCCTGTAGTCAGCCACAGGTCAGTTTCAGCAGCGGCTGACTTGGGGACGCCTGGGGCAGAGCAGCTGGGGTGCTGCTGGGTTGGTCCAGTAGCGCCGCCGCTCCTCGGCGCTACTGGACCAACCCAGCAGCACCCAAGCTGCTCTGCCCCAGGCGTCCTGATTCAGCCGCTGCTGAATCTGACCAGCAGTGGCTGAATCAGGACGCCTGGGGCAGAACAGCTGGGGTGCTGCCCGGTTGGTCCAGTAGCGCCCAGAGCGGCGCTACGGGACCAACTGGCAGCGCCCCAGCTGCTGTACCACAGGTATCCGGAGCAAAGCCACGGAGCACGGGGGCAGTGGGACAGCCCAGACGCACCGTGGCTGTCCTGCTGCCCTCGGGCTCCGTGGCTTTACTCTGCTTTGCCCCCGTCCCCCTGGTCTGCAGACCAGGGGGACGGGGGAGGGGGCGGGTAAAGCAGAGCCAAGCCGCGGAGCTTTGTGTTCCGCCGCTTTGCTTCCTCTCCCTGGTCTGCTGGAGACCAGGGAGAGGAACGGCCCCGTTCGTAACTGCGGATCCAACATAAGTCGGATCCGCGTAACTCGGGGACTGCCTGTATTCATTTTGTCTTCTATTCAGTTTTTGCATTTTACTCAACTCTGACGAAACCATGCAGGGTTCCCATTGCTGTAGGAAAATGCTTAAATAAAAGTGACAAGGAGTCCTGTGGCACCTTATAGACGAACAGAGATATTGGAGCATAAGCTTTAGTGGGCAAAGACCCACTTCGTCAGATGCATAAATAAAAGTGGTTTCAGTGACACATTTCTCATAATTAGGCTTATTTTTAAAATGTAAACAAAATCCTAAAGCTTGGGCCTAGCAGAAAGTGTCATCTATAGATTTTGAAGAATCTCTATCCAAATTGCTGCTGTTACATTTAATTTTGTATCCTCCACCAGGAACCGAACTTTATTGAAGGAAGAAGACCCTGCTGTTCTTATATCAGAAGTGTTAAGAAGAAAATTTGCTCTAAAGGATGAAGATGTAACCATGAAAGAGAACTGATATTACACTTTAATTTAACTCTGTAAGCAAGTGTATTGTGCTCCTGAGATTTTTCTCCACAGTAGCTGCCTTCCTAAGGATAAAACTTTTTTGCCTCTTCACTAACTAAATATGATTTCTGCACTGGAAACCTATTCAAAAAGGAAACTGTGGATATGCAGTGTTTTCCATGTCTCTGAATATATCAAAACTTTCTAAGAAAAGGGAAATTCTTTTCCACATTTTTGAAGCATTACTGGTAACCGCTTTTTCCACCGAGTGATGCGAGTGTT
The DNA here is from genome assembly GCF_049634645.1 of Pelodiscus sinensis. Classification (NCBI taxonomy): domain Eukaryota; kingdom Metazoa; phylum Chordata; order Testudines; family Trionychidae; genus Pelodiscus; species Pelodiscus sinensis. Next base: position 1,521,902 of record NC_134735.1, read on the forward strand.
GCTAGATGAAGTTCTCTTATCTGTGTTTTCCCCAAAGTGACTTTAATGATTTAAGTTAATTTGATTCACAATGGTCTTGTTGCAATATGACTAGCCACTAATTTATAATATAAATGAACATAAAGCATCTACTTGTTTCTCTGTCTAGGGAACGTTGGGTGCAAAGCTATCCATGAGAGTATGTTATTTCTTCCTTCTGGGTTCTCAGTTTTTAAAGGAAGTTCTCATTGTATTGAGGGTGGTTAAGAGCTTCCATTATTTGCTCAAAGAGGATTCCATTCCCTAAGGTTTCTTCCAATTACTTTCCTGTCTCATTTAATCAAGATCTATTTTCTAAGCTGCTGTTGGCTGGTGACTTTTAGTTTGTAATATTTTAAAGCTTGTCCCCAAAGTCACATTACATGACACTTACAGTCTACTCTAAAGTAACTGTCAAGAATTCCAGTGTTTCATTTACATGTTCTTTCTATTAGATTGATTTTATTTTATTAACATAAAATTCAGTAAGAATTTCATCCAGATAATGTCTGAAGGCATATCTACTGAACCATCACAGCTAGGGGGTGAATCCTGTAGAAAACCATGTGGGAGGAAAGGAAAGAGTTAAATGAGTCTCAGTTTGCAGTGTCATGCTATGCTAATATATCTCTCAGCCATATTCAAGGTATATGAATTTCCTTATAAATGGAGCCACCTACTTGGTGGTCAAATAATATTTGTAGATTTCCTTGATAGTACAGCTGTTGCTGAGAACTGTGGGTTTTTTGTTTTTATTGGTACCATCTTCTGCTTGTATCGGAAACATTGTTCACAGAAGAGTGTTGCTGGCATGAGCCTCAGTGATTGTCTGAAGCATATGGCATGGATCATCATTCTGCGTATTGACTCCATGTGACCTCTCTATGTCCAGCAATCTGAGTGCAGTGGCTGCCTCTTCCTGGTCTCTCAGTATTGCTTTCAATAAGCTGGTACTTTGTTGTGTGTGTGTCTGAAGTCACTCTGCTATCCTTGCAGCTCAGGAGAGAATTGAAAATTCAATGTGTTTACTGTGTGTTTAGAATAAGCAGCAGTAGGAATGTCAGTGAATGAGCAGTTTCCACGGCAGCATTCCCACAATATTTGTGCTGCAGGAAACTAGACACTACGCTGTCGTTCTCCCTCAAACACACCACGTGCAGTTGGTGTCTAACCACAATAGTTCCCCTGTCTCTGCAGTAGGATGGGATAGTGTGACTGAGAGGACTGGCAGGCACACATTGTAGGCCTCAGTAGGGAATGTGTGGCATTGCACAATTCTATACCCACAATCCTCTGCTATGGTACCAACTGGTGAGTAAATAGGGAATAGCCGCATTTCCCACAATATATCTATATCCACACAGCTGTAGGCATGCTGCAGTGTCAGATGAAAACATAGGACCCTGATCCCCTATAACAGGGACATGTGGGTCAGCTAATACAAATGGTGGCATTTTTGTGTGATATTCCTGCCCTACATGATCATGCTACCTCCCAGTGGAGTGTGAATTGGCCTCTTAATCTCCTTACACAGCAGCAACAGAGCAGGAGGAATTAGACCTTAAGCCAGACTCTTCCCTGGCAGTGTGGCAAATAGGGGAAAACACTCAATTCAAGTTGCTCCTGCAGCAGCTGGCTCAGACAGGGAGGAAATGTGCTGTTAAAATCTTCTGCAGGTAGGGCCAGCAAGAAAGCTCCTATTCTGACTTCTTCCCTATCCCTGCTAGGGCAGTTTGGAGCCCTGTCGATTGACACCAGATCTGCTCATAGTGGCGGTCTCAAGGTTCATATTTTGAAACAGAACTCTTGCTTTATTTACACACCCTCCTGGCAATCAGCCAGCACTTAGTCTAGGATTCTACCCTGTGCACAGCTACAAACTTTTGCAAGGTACGAATTTCCTGCTGTGTATCTCTTCCTTCCCCACACCAGTTGACTTCAGGAGGGATGGAACACCTAGATTCTAATTATCTTTGGTTTGGCTGCTGGGTCAAGTAACTTAATTCTGCTAATTTAGTGGACAGATTTAGGAAGAAATGTGTAAGAACTGGGTAGAGCCACTATCTGTGCCCCTCAAGAAGTATTAGGCTTTGTATATAGCCCCTGTGGTCTGGTTAGAACAAAATATGACCCAACATCAGCCCAGGGGCTCCATCGAGTCAAGTAACCAATACTACATGCTTCAAAGGAAGCTGCAGGCAAATTAGTGCTGGGTAAGTTTCTTCAAAACACCTATCAATATGCTGAAGCAACAGGTTCTGTGTCCTTTACAAATTTCTTTATTTAAATAATCCCAAGGCTGTTAGTTATATACAGGTCCTGTCCGTTTTTAAGATCTACCAGTGAATTTTATGTTATGACTAAAAAAATAAACACACACGGGCAACCGAACCTAAATTCTGGGGTCAGTCACTGTTAGAGCACATTTACCTGTGGGAAGAGGGAGGGTTAAGAGACAGGCTAGCCTGCATACCATGTGGCTCTTCTGGTTTGTGGACACTGTAGGACTGAGGTCAGGAAGCCTTTTTGGCTTCTTAGCCATATTGCAAAATAGAAATGTTACAAGAAAAATGGGAATTTCTAACTCAAGGGCAAGGTGAATTGAATAGTAACAGGCTCTTATCCCTCAACCTATGAGATCAAAGATACCCACAGGGGTTTTTTGGTAGAGCCACTACTGAGCCAAGCCTTGTCACACATGCAAATTGATCACCCTTTCCTTCTGCCCCCTCTCCCCCCAAAAGGGCTTACTAACTCAGTGTATGACAACATGGTCACTGTGTTCACAGAAGTAGGGCTAGATGTGAAAACTTGATTACAACACTGTGTGTGCAAAATCTCTTTTTAATCAAAGACAAGTCTGCATGCAGAGTAACTAGCCTACATGTCTGGGTCTAGACCACTCAGCAATAGGCAGTATCTACCATGTGTACACGTATACAAGGAATAAGTCTTTCATAAAGAAAGCAGTGCACTGTGGAGACGTCAGATGAATGTTCGTGTACACTAAAGTGTCAGTTTCTCAGCAAAAATGACTCAATGTTTGATCATTCTATTTCCTTCTGAATCCTCTGTGAATAGCAAGTCATAGCATAAATCAGGCTCACATGAATTCATGGCTGTAGTAGCTAAAGGAGTCCTGGCCGATGCCCCTGAGGAATAAACCTTAAAGCAAGTTGCAGTGGGTGGGCTAGTTGCCCAGTGAACGGAGTTGGTTTTGTCCTGTAGACACTTTTTCTGCAAAGGAGATCTGACATTCTTATCAAAGTGCTGATGAGAAATGATTCTGTGTCCCTCTGAATCCTGGGTAAACAATTGCGTAGCAGGACTATTTTTACTGCCCCCCTGCTCTTCTGCTGAACCAGCCATATTGTAATAGTTTCTTGTCCAAAAACCAGCACAATTTTGACTGTCTCTCAGAAGCTCTGCTTTAGCTATTTGCCCCTGGGGCAGAGGACGAGTGGTCTGGCCTTTCTTTCTCTTTGGAGCAGGATTTATATTCTCAATGTCTGAGAAATCCACACAAGAAATTCCACTGAAGGGCGGGTTTTTGCATTTCCCACCTTGCTTCATCACGTGTTTAGGTTTGAGGCCCATTCTCGTTCTCCCACTCTTGGAACACAAAAGGCCCTCTTTCTCTCCTGTCCAGTAAGTCTCCCTCTTCCTTGAAATTATTCCATGTACTACAGAAACACTTCCAGGGAATGAGTCAGCTGCATTTTTGTGAGCTAAAACCCTATTGCCCTCTGAATCCTGTGTGAAGTTTATGGGGGTAGAGTCTTCTGTCTCACCAGCAGAGATCCTTGCGATGGCTGTGCACTCCTTCGTGATGTTACACTGTGCTTCGTTCAGCAGAGGAATGTTCCACTCTTGTGTGTGTTGTACAAGTGGCTGGCTACACTCCTGAATGTTGGCCTCCTGAGGGCTCAGGGTTGGATCCTGGACTGCCACTAGCTTAGGAGGTACACAGTTCTTCACAGCCAAGGAATCAGAGCCTTTTCCTTTGAGAGTTGTATTTGCCATAAAAGAATAGGGCTTTAAGTGTTCATCCTTTTCACCTGAAAAAAAGTATTTGAATAAGGCAACGGGGATGATATGCAAATTCTTCAAACTCAAGATTTAGCCATGAGTGGCAGAGTGCCTCTCCACATTTGATTTAGCTAACTGTACATTATGCCCCATCCCTCCTCTGATTTGGATGCAGCCAGATGAGTTTCACAACATCCTAATAGCTCTGCCTCCTTGCAGAAATTAGTGAAAGAGCTGGTCCAGTAAGGGAAGCAAGGCGGCAACAATCAAGCAAGATATCCCTCCATGAGGGTGAAGTGAAATGACATCTTGGGGCTAGGGATGTTAAATACTAGTCGACTATCAGATAAGCATTTGCTTATCAGCTAGTCTTTTGACTGGTTGATATCCCCCTGCGGATCAGCTGTGCGGTGGTTGCCCCTTTAAAACACCACCTCTGCACATTTCAAAGGGGCAGCTGCTGTGGAGCCCAGGTGCAGCTGGGGACTCCCAGATGATCCCGGGCTCCCCAGGGCACTTCCCCAGAACCCAGGATCAACTGGGGAGTCCCCAGCTGACCCCGGGTTCCATGGTTTTGAAATGCTGGGGGCTCTTGTGCATTTCAAAGCAGGCGCTGCATGCAGCTCAGACAGTGGGACTTCCCCCTGACTCTGGGCTGTACCTAGAGTCCTGCATTCCTCCTTTGAAATGTACATTTCAAGGGAGGAATGCGGAAGTGCCTATCGACTAGTCGATGGAAATTCCATCAACTAGTCTCCACATTTTAACATCCTTACTTGGTGCTGTCTCTTCCTCAAGCCTCCCTCAAAGAGTCAAATTCCAGCTTCAAAAAAAAAAAAAACATTCCACCTACCTTATGTTCCTTACACTTTCAATAGGCTGTGGCATTTAGCAGTTATGTAATGCCTATTTTTCCACCCCTAAGGTAGTTGCAGTGATTTTGATGACAGTATATTTGTGAGGTGTTTTACTAATGAACAGTGCAATAAAAACTAAGTTTCTAATCTTGTGAATCAAAATGATATGATTGCTATTTAGTGATTAACTATTAGATGTTTCCCTTCTTTATAAGCTAGTGATGCACGAGGAATGTGGGAAAGTGAACTTAAAATCTCTAGATTAAGGAAACACCTGCTTTGGAAACCATTTGAAATAATGCAATTTCTAAATCCTACCCAAGATTCCAGCTTTCCCTCAATTTCAGAATAAAGAGCTAATATTTACAACACAATAGTAACTACTGCTTGAAGTTTTCTAAAGGGAAGTCTAAAATAAATCTTGCAGTAGGACTCTATAGTGAATACAAGGATAGGAACCTTCATGCACTGAATCTACAGGAAGCTGGCAATAGCACAAAGCATAAGCAGAGGTTGAATAGCACTGTTACAAGCCCTGCCCACAAGAGACAAATAAAATGAGACATAGTAGTTTGAGTGTGTTTAAAAAAAAAAAATCAAGACTGCTAGGCTCAGGTCCCCCAAAGCCATTGGTGTGCTCACTCCAGCAGCCCAAGCATAGGAATTGAGCCACAGCTTAGCTCACAGTCAGCATTTCAGAACTGAAACACTGTGTTAGATAAAATTCAACACTAGATGGACCTAGTAGGCTAAACCAATTAGAGATGTGTCAATAGTATGAGTACACCTTCCCCTACCATCTCCTCTCAGCTTTAACACTTTAGGGTTAATGTGCTACCCTCCCCAACAAAGGTCCTGATCCTATAGCCCTTCTACAGCACAATGGTCTTGTTTAAATCAATGGTGATAGAAATGTAGCCGTGTTAGTCTGGTGTAGCTGAAACAATATACAGAACTATGCAGCACTTTAAAGACTAACAAGATGGTTTATTAGATGATGAGCTTTCGTGGGCCAGACCCACTTCCTTAGATCAAATAGTGGAAGAAAATTGTCACAACCATATAAACCAAAGGATACAATTTAAAAAAATGAACACATATGAAAAGGACAAATCACATTTCAGAACAGGAGGGGGATGCAGGGGGAGGGAAAGGAAGGAAGGTAAGTGTCTGTGAATTGATGATATTAGAGGTGGGAAGAGTGGGATGTTTGTGAGTTAATGGTATTAGAGGTGATAATTGGGGAAGCTATCTTGGTAATGGGTAAGATAGTTCAAGTGTAAATCAATGTTAGTCTTGTACAATCAGTGAACTGTAGCGTCAGTTCCAGATTTATACAAATACAGGATGAATTAGGTTCCTTTGAAAATCCCAGCCTTTAAAATTTGTAGGGAATACAATCAGGCAAATTTGGGAAGAGAGCTGAAGGGACTCTGTTCATTTTGGGTCTGATCTACCCATCCCATGTGATTTAGTCTCTGCTCTAATTTAAACTCTTCTAATCGAAAATGCCTTGAAATAACACTAGGTGGATTTTCTGTCCTCACTGGACAATATATGTTTGCACAGAAATTCGGTCAATCCCCCTTCCTTCCTCCCCACCCCTCCCCCGTGTAAAAAATTTCTTTACAGTACCTGTTGGTTGAATGCTGAAGAATGAAGAGATGGTAGTTTGCTTGGTGCATGGCTGAGGTAAATTGATTGAAATATTACTATTATAGTTCTTCTCAATAAGTGGATTTGGCACGTATGAAGTTGGCTTGGATATGAGAGTCTGGATGGGGAGAGAAGTGCTAGAGTGAATTAAACCTGTGACATAAGTGACATAATTCCCCTCTCCTTGTTATGCCCTTTATTTCCTTTCAAGCAGTGTGGTACCACTGTGGAATGAAGTACCCTTCCCCCCCAAATAAGTCTCAAATCCTATCTCTTCACCATTAAATCCTTCCTTGCATTGCTAGTCTCTGTTAGGATACTCCCCACTGCCACACCTAAGACAATTTGGTGAAGGCTCCTTTTTAAAAAAAGGGAGAGGTAAAAACAAGCTAGGCTTCTTCCCCTGCCAATCTCTCCTGTTGCTATGGTAGCTCATCATCTGAGCTCTCTAACTTGGATCGTAAACTCCTTAGGGTAGAGACCCTCAAGCAGTAGGTTTAAGGGATGTACACGGCTATGACAACACAAACAGTATAGCTGTATTACCTGTACTTTGCGCTTCTTTAACTTTGCAGTGTCCAGCCAGATGCCACAAGTCTCAAGCTGCTCAGCATTGCTGCTTTTTCTTAAACGTTTCATGGCTGATCCTTTTTCAGTACCCAAACGAAGGAGCTGCTGCAACCTGAAATAAGGTAGGCCAGAGCATTGCCAGCGGTGTACCAGGCTATGAACAATTTCCAGCACAATGGTGGGACAGTTGATACAAACTGGCTCTGACACACCTTGGACAACTGATTTAATCTTTTGTACCTGATTTACCAAGGCATACGTGTGTACCTGCTTGGAAAGTGAGTGACCTGAACATGAAAAAGGAATTTTACAACAAGTGGAAACTGCCCCGTGGGTAGTGCAGCGGGAGTAGCTCCCACGGCCAAGTGCCACCCCCTGGGGAAGCTGGGGACGAGCAAACCCAGGTGAGCCTAGAGAAAAGCAGCGAACAGGATACAAGGTTTACATCCCAGAGCTACTCACCTGGGGGCAGGTTCAGTCTTGAGATGGGGGGGGGGACGGGCTCCGAACAGACCCACGGCCCGAGCGTCGGGGACCACGGGGCTGGGGCAGCAAGGCAGGGCCTGCCGAGCTGGCAGGAGAGGGGAGCTCGCGGGGCAGGGCCCCCGTCCCTGGCCCTTCCCCCACCCCCAATAGCACTGCAGCCCCAGGCTCCGCCCCCCAGCCCCGCCCCCAATAGCACTGCAGCCCCAGGCTCCGCCCCCAGCCCCACCCCCAATAGCACTGCAGCCCCAGGCTCCACCTCCAGCCCCGCCCCCAATAACACTGCAGCCCCCAACCCACTGCAGCCCCAGGCTCCACCCCCAACCCACTGCAGCCCCAGGCTCCACCCCCAACCCACTGCAGCCCCAGGCTCCGCCCCCAGGCACCACTGCAGCCCCAAGCCCCGCCCCCAGCCCCGCCCCCAATAGCACTGCAGCCCCCAGCCCACTGCAGCCCCAGGCTCCGCCCCCCCAGCCCACTGCAGCCAGCTCCTACCTGCCCCCAAGCCCCGCCCCCGAGCGCTCTGCAAGTTGCTCCCCGCCAGGCGCGCGGCGCTGCTGGTGGCTCGAGCCCGCAGGGGGCCGACCTGCACCCAGCGCGCGGCCGCCAACCGCCGCTCCCGCCTCAGCGCCTCACGAGCGGCGGGGGGCGGGGCCAGCCGGGACGGGAGCCAATCACAGTGGCCCCGCCGGGCGCCAGGCGCGCGCGGGTACCGCCCCTCCCCCTCTGGGCGCGGCTCGGCAACTTATGGCCCCGCCCCCTCCGCTTTCCGCCGCGACCCCTCCCCCGCATTCACCATCCCCCCCGCTCGGCCCTGCCCCCTCAGGGCGGTTATAACCGGCAGCGGGCGCGGGGGGGGGGACAGACCTGCGCGGGCAATGCAGCTGGGGGGGGGTTGTGAGCCAAAGCCCCCCCCAGCGTCTGGTCCGTTACCCTCTGCTGGGCCATCGCCCCCCCCGCAGCGTCCCGGGGGGGCAGAGCCCAGCCCCTGGCCACAGCGGGACCCCCCCAGCGCAGCCACCCAGCCAGGGACCGCGACACCGCCCCCCCCAGAACCCATCCCAACCCCCCCCATGGAAATCCCACCCTGACCCCCCCACTGCCACTTGAGCCCCTTGCTCCCCCCCCAGCGAGAGCAGCCTCCCTCTGCCCCCTGGGACCCCTCCAGGCTGCTTCCAACCCCCCCCCTCCCCCCCGCCAAACAAGCCCAAAGCCAGGCCGGTCCGGCCGCACTTTTTCCTTAAAACTATTTGACATTTTAAAAGTTTGTCAGACGCGGCCCTAGAACACCAGGCCGGGCCCGTCCCTGCGTATTTACGATTAGCAATCCCGAGGGGTTTGTGCAGCCTCTTGCAGTCTGGAAACAATCACACAGCGCGAACCGCCTGGCCGGTGTAAACCCGCAGCGCGTGCGTCCTCCGCTAGCTGAAACACAGCCCGTGCTGTTTGTCGCACACTGCACATGGTAGCCTGAGCTACAAAGTAGGGGACGTATTATCGTTCCTTGGACCACTGTCTGTTGGTGAGACAAACATCTGTGCGCCACAGAGCTGGTCTTGAGGTCTGGGAAAGGTAGCCTGTCTTTCCCAGAAGTGAAAAGCTCTGGAGAGCTTGAAAGCGTGTCCCTTTCACCAATAGAGGCTGCTGGTCCAATAGAAGATACTATCTCACCCTCTTTTTAAATGAGTAGTCCTGGGGGCATCTTAGAGCCTACCAAATGTAGAGGATCAAGAGCTTCTGTGGGTAAAACCCACTTCATCAGATCCTGGGACTAACATGCCTTCCACTACATTGCAAACAGGATAGATCAAAACAATGGCAAAAAAAAAAAAAAAGCCCAATGCTGAATGTCACAAGCTTTTTATTTTGTACCCACCACACAAAACACAGGAGCTCCCAAACAACACCCTGAAAGTGTATGGGTCACACGCACCTGAGTGATACCCACATAAGTTCTATGGGCCTTACCAGGGCTTTGATTCCAGCCTGTCCAGGTTCCCTTATCAGTTCTGCTGCTCGGGCCTGGCAGGGGCTATTTGACAATCGAGTTTGTGGCCTTTGAACTGCTACCTTTGCCAAATGGTATGGCTTGCCAGTTTTCACATTTGCTGAGCACGCTGAGTATTACATGTTTGTAGCATGGTCACCACCGCAGACACTAGATGCTGCAATGGTGTTCTGACGGTAAAAGACCCGTCATGTAGCTGCTCTGAGGAAGTGGATTTTGCCCACAGAAGCTCATAATACTACATGTACATTTGTGTTAGTCTCTAAGGTGCTACAGGACTACGCCTTGTTTCTGCTTAAGACACGGTGGACAGAGCTTCCCAACTTGTTCAGGTATCAAGGTGAGTTTGCCAGACTGCAACCACCATTGTACTAGCTTGTGACCATTCCCCTCTCTTGCACCTGCAGCCAGCAACTTCTACTGCCTCCCCTCCCTTCACCTGCCAACCAGTGCCCACTGTGCACTAAAGCTGGTGTGCTGCTGGTGCGTGACCGCAGCAAGACACAGCAAATGGAGAAGTGGGTGGTGCTAAAGCCCTGGGACCAGACACAGAAGCAGTTGGCCATAATGCAAAGGGCGGCTCGTTAGCCTAGTAATATGGTAATGTTTGACGTACAACCAGCAACCACTACAGGGAACTGCCAAGCTATGCCCATGGGAGAAGGCTCCAGCCATTGTTATAAAGCAACACTTACCCTAATGCGAACCCCAACCAGCCTGATACGGCCACTGTGTCAATGAAGGACCGTTCTTCATATGTTCTTAATCTTGAAGCACAATCTGCTCGTTACCTGCACTAATGGCTGGACCTTGCTCTGCACCCTGCAGGGCAAATGCAGGCAGAGATAAACCAAGCAGGTGGGCTCTGAAGTCAAGGAAAACATCCTAGCTTTGAGCTCAACAAGTCCCTTCCACCCCGGGTCCAGAGCTAGGGGCTATTATGAGACGCATCATGGCTGAGTTCAGCGAGAGGCTGAACATGACACCATCCGTGAGAGCGGCAGGCATGCCGACCGGCACCGGAACAGCCACTCGGTACCACACAGGCTTGCACAGCTGGATACTAACGGCAAGTGGTGTTACCAAGGCAAGTCAGCCTCAGTAATGTAACTTATCACTGAATTTTTCTTACACTTCCGTCCTTCGGGGCTAAAAAAAACGGGGTCAGCATGCAGTGCCTTGGGCCAAGGCTGGAATGCACACATAAGAGCAGCAGGAAGGAAAGGCCTGCAACATAAACAATGACACACCAGTAACATCTGCTTCGAGAAGAGGAAGGAGGCTGGCGCCACAGAGCTCTTTGGCAGCAGACAAGCCTGCGTGCACAGAGGCTGCCTGCAGGACAGGAGAAGCATCAGTCTCTCAAAGGACAAGGAGACCCTCGGTGTTGAAATGAACAAAATAAGCAATGGGCTTAACTTGCAGGAGGGAGGATTAGGTTGGACATTAGGAAAAACTTCCTGTCACGATGGGTACACACTGGAATAAATTGCCAAGGGAGGTTGTGGAATCTCCACCGCTGGAGATGTTTAAGAGCAGGTTGGACAGACACCAGTCAGGGATGAACTAGAATCGGTGCTGGGTCCGGCCGTGAGGGCAGGGGACTAGACTTGATGATCCCTTCCAGTTCCAGTTCTATGAGTCTACGAACATGATGACCTGGGAACATTCCACACCAAAGTCCAGCTCCTAACACCCGCAACATTGTGAGGATGTTTGAAACCTGCTTGCTCATTTGAGCAGGGCCGCCCTTACTCACAGGCAGGTTACACAGTTGCATAGGACACCCAAAAATTTGGGGTACCACTGGGTCTTACTGTCTACCCACCCACCTTTTCCTGTCCCTGTTCTGTGGCTCTGCTTCCTCCAGAGAGGATCTAGTGAACTTAAAAGTGACAACGCTTGCCAGCGCTAGTAGCAGCCACTGAACCTGTGGAGGAGCCATTCAAGTGTCACGTGCGTCTGCCATCCCCAAGCACAGACTGTCAGTTTCTCAATTTACTGTGTGGCTGTGTCTAGACTGGCAAGTTTTTCAACAAAAGCAGCTACTTTTGCAGAAAAACTTGCCAGCTGTCTACACTGGCCGCTTGAATTTCCGCAAGAACACTGACGATCTCATGTAAGAAATCAGTGCTTCTTGCAGAAATACTATGCTGCTCCCGTTCAGGCAAAAGTCCTTTTGCGCAAAAGCTTTTGCACAAAAGGGCCAGTGTAGACAGCTCAGATTTGTTTTGCACAAAAAAGCCCCAATTGCGAAAATGGCGATCGGGGCTTTTTTGCGCAAAAGCGCATCTAGATTGGCACGGACGCTTTTCCGCAAAAAGTGCTTTTGCGGCAAAGCGTCTGTGTCAATCTTGACGCTCTTTTCCGCAAATGCTGTTAATGGAAAACTTGCGGAAAATCATGCCAGTCTAGACGTAGCCGGTTAGTCGACAGGACCGCAGTTAAAAATTTGCTTTCAAATATTTCACACGTGTGTTGCTGATGCGTATAAAATCAAAGCGCTAAAAACTCATTTTCACCCCCCTCAGCTGCCATCGGGCACAGTTTAATAGTACTAAGTAAGGCCCCATAAATCTTAAGGACGGCCCTGCATCTGGCCATTCCACCACCTTTATATTGAGCCCGAATATGCCCAGATGAGGGGAAATCTGGATCCTGATTTTGATGGGCCTATTTCCAGTGGCAACCGGCTGAAGTTAAAACTGTACACGTTTGCTCCGCCTTCAGGGACTGCCGGGCCCTTCAGTGCAATGCAACCAATCCTGTGTGCTGCCCTGGGCCAAGCAGCTGAACTGCTGCTAGTGGGAAGATACAGTCCCCATCAGAGGAGGCCCCCACCTGCATGTGGCGCTGCAGCAGGTCTAGGGATGGAAGCTAGGCGCCTGGGAGACACTGCTCACATCTGTCGGAGCTTGTTCTTTGTGTTCCTCTAATAGCTCCTCCATGCCTCGCAAATTAACTCCTACAAGGAGGATTTCAGCAAAACAAACTCTGCTACCAGCAAGAAAAAATTGTGAAACTAAACCAAGATCCATCTCAGCCTGTCAGTAGAGGCTTGGCCATCATCTCAAAGCCAAGAGGACCAGACTGCCTGGGCGTCTTTCATAGTCCATTTTGGCTATTGACCTCTAGGCATTCTCTTCCCTCAGCGCCTGCCCTGAGTCTTGCCAAAGTGAAACGTAGCCCACGCGGTTACAAACCCATTTCCATGAGTGGTCTTCGGTGACCCATAAACCCTTCCCGACCATCGGTGGTAGGTCTTGCCCTTCACCCTGAACTGCCAATGCCAGGGCCCACCATGGACAGGAGCTGCTCCAGGGCTGGAGTAGGCCCGGTCCACGGTGGGCCTGGGCGTCCCTCCGGCAAGGGCTGCTCCGGCATGCCTCTGCCTGTGGCAGGAGGGGCCACTCCAGCCCCCTGCTTGCCCCCCCTTTAACCAGTTAACCTGTTTACCAATACAGGCAGTCCCCGGGTTACGTACAAGATAGGGACTGTAGGTTTGTTCTTAAGTTGAATTTGTATGTAAGTCGGAACTGGTACATATTGTAGGGGAAACTCTAGCCAAACATTTCTCCAGAGCTCAGTTTTATTCTCCCACACCTCACTTCCCTCAGTCCTTTATTCTCAAGCTGAGGTGTCTGCTGAGAAAAGCCGCTCCGCGTCTCCCTGGTCTGCTGGGGGGAAGCAGCTAGTGCGGGGTTGCCTCACCCCGTTTGTAAGTAGGGATCCGATGTAAGTCGGATCCATGTAACCCGGGAACTGCCTGTATATTTAACCGGTTAAACAGGGTTTTGCATCCCTAGTCTATTTTATATGGACTCATTGGAGATTAGGGTAGGAAGGAACCTCAGGAGGTAAGTAATAGAGTCCCAACTGCTGCTCAAAGCAGGACCAGCCCCAACTAAATCTTCCCAGGCAAAGCTTTGTCAGGCTGGGCTTTAAAAACCTCCAAAACAACACCATGATGTATGAAACATTTTAATAGTTTAAACAAACTAGAGATCCATCCAGAGCAAAGCTTCTCTAACATTCAATCGCAATCCTAGATCCCGACACACCCACTCCTTGGAGAAGTTCAGCTCCAGACCCCTTCCCATCTTTGGGAGGCACATGGGTGTTAGTCCATTGCCATTCTGACATGTTAAGGGTAGAGAAATCCTGGATCCCCACAACAAAGTAAAAATAATCTAAAATTCACACTACATTCTAAGGCTTTTTGTGTACCAATAGACTAGAAGAATCAAATATTTACATTCAAAAAATGCCGCCTCCCATGAAGACAAGCCTTAAGGAGAACTGAAGTCAGCCATTATTCAAGATCCATAGTGCCGGAGACAAGATGGCACAAAACTCCCTCACTTTGGATTTTGAGAACATAAAGGAACCCTCCAAATGGCTTGTGGGGGACCAGAGCGGACAAGGGCGTTCCTCTCCCCCAGAAGGGAGCAGCAGAGGAAAGATGCTCTGACACCGGTTCATTACACGATTCTCTAATGTTTTTTTAGCAGTTACAACGTCCCTTTCCGTTGGCAAAACACTTGGGCTACGTCTAGACTGGCATGATTTTCCGCAAATGCTTTTAACGGAAAACTTTTCCATTAAAAGCATTTGCGGAAAAGAGCGTCTAGATTGGCACGGATACTTTGCCGCAAAAGCACTTTTTGCAGAAAAGCATCCATGGCCAATCTAGATGTGCTTTTCCACAAAAAAGCCCCAATCGCCATTTTCGCGATCGGGGCTTTTTTGTGGAAAACAAATCTTGAGCTGTCTACACTGGCCCTTTTGCGCAAAAGGACTTTTGCCCGAACGGGAGCAGCATAGCATTTCCGCAAGAAGTACTGATTTCAGACAGTAGGAAGTCAGTGTTCTTGCAGAAATTCAAGCAGCCAGTGTTATCAGCTGGCAAGTTTTTCCGCAAAAGCAATTGCTTTTGCGGAAAAACTTGCCAGTCTAGACGCAGCCTTGATGCACAGTGAGCTGCCATAAGAGCAGGCAGCTGAGCCAGAGAAGTCCCTTGGGAGCTGCAGGGACTCGGTACTGCTCAGGATCAGCTCCTTGCTTACGTAAAAGGGGCAGAAAACACACAGATTAAATTACTTTCAATACCAAGAGAAGGAGCATGTGGGTGTCGCACTCAGGAGTCACTAGTGTGGTGTCCTCACAGGTCTCCTGCTTCTCCAGTGATGGTCACCATTTTGCTGCATGTGTCCCTGCATTTGCTCCGGTTGGCTGTGTTGCCCATGCACAAATAGTCAACACAGCAGGCTCTGAGAGCGCCACCAAATCAGAAAGGCTCAAAGGCATTGGCTGGGTCTATTGTAGACGGGGGACGTCCTAGCTTCCCCAGACCAAAGGGCTGACACTTAGGCTAACACACATATGCCCATTACAATCGACCAACTCCGTCAGTACTAGGGATGAAACCTTGCCCACCCCAGGCCAGCCCTTTGGGGCTCACTTTTACACACAGGTACAAACAAGTTACACATTACTCCTGACTTCCCACGTTGCCACCCTTTGATGTTACCTAGATCCCCCATTATGTTGTACGCAGGGGTTGATCACTGTCTAGCATGCTGCCAATTTAGCCCGTCCTGCTCCTGGGACAGTTTGTTCCTGTACTCTGTAGGGGGTGTGTGTACCAAGGTGTTCCTCCGCAAAATGGTCTCTCATGACCCCTTTGGAATGAGCTCATGGCCTGTGCCTGGAGCCTCTTAGGCAGGCGTGTTTGTTTCTGTGATATTAGTCCTGTTCTTGCCAATGTCTGCGAGCAGGGCCTGCCTCTCGCTCACAGTTTCACTCTGCTTTATATTAGCAAAGGCTTGACCATTGCTGGCCAGGCCTCACATCCAGCCTGTGATACCTGGGCTGATGTTTCAGGCCCTCATCTTACTGCATCCCTCCGCTTTTTGTTCTGGCTGGGGAGGCTGTTTACTCAGTCCTAGAAAAGCACACTGCATGGCCGGAAGGGACCCAGGGGGCTGAACACTGTGGCGATGTCTAGACTGGCACGATTTTCCGCAAATGCTTTTAACGGAAAAGTTTTCCATTAAAAGCATTTGCGGAACAGAGCGTCTAGATTGGCACGGACGCGTCTCCGTAAAAGCACTTTTGCGCAAAAGCATCCGTGGCCAATCTAGACGCGCTTTTGCGCAAAAAAGCCCCGATCGCGAAAATGGCGATTGGGGCTTTTTTGTGCAAAACAAATCTGAGCTGTCTACACTGGCCCACGGATGGTCCTGGACCACAGATCCCAGGAACAGGGAGCTCTGGCGACGGGGCAAGGGCGGGGGGAAGGGGCGGAGACTCAGCTGGGATCCCTTGTGGAGGGGAGGGGGGCAGCGTGGTGGGGTGCTCCAGCCCCAGAGGCCAGGGAGCTCCAGCTCAGCCACGCTGGAGCGCTGGTAGCAGCAACCACAGAGCTCTGACCCCAGCCATGGAGCCAGGTGGTTGCAGAGTTCTGTGGCCAGGGCTGGACCTCCACAGCTGCCTGGCTCTGCTGCTGGGGCGGGGGCCGGAGCTTCCCAGCCGCTGGAGTCGGGGGGGGGGGTCGGAGCTCTATGGCCATGGAACTCCAGCCCCAGAGCTCCAGTCCTGACGGCAGCTGGAGAGCCCCGGGGCGCTGGGGCAGCGGTGGAGCAGGCTGGAGCCCTAGCCCAGTGGCCAGAGAGGTCCAGCCTGTATTAGGATATTTATATTGACCATCTGTATTATAATGGCTAGCAGGGTGAGTGTCTCAGGACACTGACCTAGGCCTAGTGAGCATGTGTCCCGCAGGAGCGTGTCTATGAGCAGCAATCTGGAGCAGTGACATTGCAAATGAGGCCCTTTCTATATGAATGGCTTGCAATTAGTTACTGTCCATTCCCGTTCTAGGCTGCCCTCACTGCTGGGCGTCACCCCCGGGAATTTTGCGGGACAGGACACAGGAATGGCTTGCGTCTCTGCTCCCTTGGTGCAGTGCTACATGGACCTGCACTGGTGGGGGCACCCGAGGGAACTTTTAGGGGGTCAATGTATTGACAAGGCTTCCTGCTTTCCGAGCTCGCCTACAAATCCATCTCTATCCACTCCTCCGCCTCCTCGTTTCTAAGACACGCCTCCCCTCTCCTGACAGGGCCCAGTCGTCGCTGGCGCTTGTCTTATGTACTGGGAAGGGCAGGCCACCTGTCCGTCTCTGTGCCAGGAAAAGTGACTATAAAAGGTAGGGATGTATGGGAGTGGTCGACTACTCGCTGCCCCCCCTTGCTTCCTGTGTCAAAAGCCGGTTCCCCCCAGCACCGGCTCCGTGGTGCGGGGAGGGAGGTGGGGAGCACAGAAGGCAGAGCCGCAGCAGGGGTAGCTCCCGGGGCCGGCGTGAGCCAGCACTAAGCAGTCCTGGGTCATGCCAGCTCTGGGACGCTGCAGCTCTGCATTTCAAGGGTAGTAAGAGACTGCTTAGTCCCAGCTCCTGCCACCCCTGGGAGCTACCCCTGCTGCGGCTCTGCAGCTTAAATGGCTCGATTCCTACTACATTTAAACAGCAGAGCCGCAGTGGGGGTAGCAAGCCCCCTCCCATCGACTAATCGAGTAGTCAATGGAAATTCCATCTCTTCTTGATTAGCTGATAAACTGCAATTTAGCATCTCTAATAAAGGGCTCTGAGCAGAAAAAAGGTTTGTTTTGTTCCCTGGTTTGCGCCCTCGCGGCAAGTAAAGACAAGCTGGACTTGTTTTCTCTGCCTGAGGAATATGAGGAATATTAAGACTGGCCACAACTGGCTTTGCATGGAGACACGCTGAGGAGCGCAGCTGAGCAAGTCACCGGTCTCAGCCCTTAGATTTCTGGGCCACAGGATGCATATTTAGCAAAGAGGGGCTTGCTCCCAGGTCTGAGTTGAGGCCTTTGAAAGGCAGGGCCTGCATTTCTAATGCAGAAAAGGAGCAGACACAGAAAACATTTTAAAAACATTTACACATGCACCTTTCCAGGCTCTGTGTGTGCATCATCAAACCCCAACGAGCACAAACTCCCAGCCTCTCCCTTTGCGGCCCACTTAACAAGAGCAGGCTTCCAAGCACTCCCTCACCCCTGCACCCCAGGTTGTTAGAGTGGCATTCCCTCCAACAGCTGGAGCTGAGAGTGGGGAATTTCCCCTCCACAGCGTTCACTGTCCCTTGCAGTTCAGTTTGCACTTCACTTTGCTGGTCATGTAAGCGGCAGTGAGGAGGCAGCAGGCTCCCGTGAAGAGGCACATGGCAGAGAAATTGTGAGTGTGGTCACCGTGCAGGCTGGTGTAGATTTCCCGCCTTGACTCATAGTCCAGCACCACCGCCTGGACCTGGGCCAGGGTGCAGAGCACCAGGAACACGTGGAAGATCTGGTGCCCCTGCCCAAAGAGGTGACATTTTCCGGGAAACCATTTCTCCGGATAAGGGTAAGAGAAGAAGAAGGCGCTGATCAGGAAAAAGAGCACCTGGCACTTGTGATATAACAGGGCTGGATCCCCCTGCTCAGAGGGCTGAGCAGTGTACAGCCGGTGAATTACTGGGCTAATATCTAGCGCATATGCCAGACCCAAGGGCACTTCCTGACACAGGCGGCTCAGATGGCGAGGAACCTGGTGATATCGATATTTAGCATAACAGGAACCTGCACAGGATAACCAAGCCAGTAAAACAGCCCCAGGCATGTAAAAACCCATGATCCTGGAGTGCCAGTCTGGCTCAATGGTATAGTAGTAATGCACCAAGGCGCTGCTGTACTGGTAAATGGCGACGCCCACATAGTCCATGAAAAAGAAGCTATAGTGCCAGAACTCGGACTTGGCCTGCAGGAGGTGAGCCAGGGTGCTGAAGGTGAGGTAGGTGATAGAAGCCAGGACAATGATGAACAGGGGATGGGCATGAGGGTCGCTCACAAAATCCACCGTCTGGGAAAGCCGCCAGAATCGCAGCAGCAGGATCAGAGTAGCCACGAGGTGCGTCCAGACGTTGACCGCTTCGTTGTGCTGCTGGAAAAGCGTCAGGAAGTAATACGTCCAGGTGCGGTTGAGGGGCCTGTAGCCAGCGTGAATGTAGGGCTTCCAGAAGACCCTCGGCACCTCTGAGGTGCCCACAGTGCAGTGAGGAGAGGGGAAGGCACTGCCCAGAAGCCTGGGCACCTGCCAAAGCTGCTGCACATTAATGAAAAGGCGGTTAAGTTTTTCCGGGACAATGGTTGCCATGACAAGGAGACGGTACACTCAGCTGCTGCCAAGCGAGCAAACCTTCATGAAGAGAAGAAGGGAAAGTTTAGTTTGGGTGTAAAAGCAGCATTATTGGGGGCCAGCTTGTAGGGGTCATTTAGAAACAAATCTGATCAGCTCTGCACACCAGGGCTGACATGCTACTGACATTCACAATAAATGCAGAATTAAAAGCAGCCTGGGGTGAGGGAAGTGTGGGGGGGGGCTTGTCAGATTTCAAAACTATTGATTTACATTACAGCAGGGCCTCGAGGTCACAAGCAAGTTTGGCTCCTTTGGGTCAGGGGCTGGACCAGTGGTGGGCCCATGGGCCATGTACGCCTGCCGGGGCTCTGTGCGCAGCCCGCACGACAGTGCATTCTCCATTGCCCTCGCACAGGGTTGCCTGATTCTGCTGCTTCCACCCACACAGATTTTTTTCCTACCACTGTCACTAACGTGACGCACGTAAAGCCAGGGGAGGTGCAGGCGGCTTGCACACAGCACTGACGGCGAGAGCCAGGCACTCCCTCTGCAGTCAATCTCAGTGCTGCTGCCATTCAATCGGCACAGCCTGCACCTTCTAGGCGTGCAAGGGCAATGCGCAAAACTGCCCTGGCCTGGGAAACTGTCTTGGTTATGACAAGCCTGCGGCCCACGGAGATGAAGGAGGCCACGTGTGCGGCCCGCTCACTAGCCTGGGTTGCCCATTGCTGGGCTGGACAAACATACTGTTGCCGGCACAGCGTGCCCGAGGGAGGCAACAATACAATGAATCACAGAGCTTAAAAAGCAAAAATGGCAAGACACACAACAAGTGGGTGTGTGCGATGCAGATGGGCTATACTAGGGGGTGCACAATTCTTGGGCTGTGACCACAGCATTAGCTAGCAAGATGTGTGGCCCAAGCCTCACCATCCTGGACACACTTGTAGCTCAATTACTTACCAACCCAAATTCTCCCTACCAATGGGCTGGATCAGCTGCATTCACTTCCTGTCCTAAACGCCTGCATGGTGTTACTGTGAGCTGTAAACGGTGGGTGTGCGCCCGCTCAGCAGGGGCTGCATGTTAGAGATGGGACAAGTGGGTACAGTTTGTCAAGTGCTTGAAGCCTTAGCTCAGTGTTTCTTAAGCTGTGTTCCGCGGTACAGCGGTGTGCCGTAAGGCAGGCGGAGGTGTGCCAAACAGAATTCAAAATGGCTGCCCTTAAGGGGGCAGGTGACTTTTTTTTTTTTTTTTTTTGCTTTTTGTTCTAACTTTCCCATGACCCTTTTTTCTCAATAATTCCCTCCCTCCCCCCGAACTTTTTTTTTTCCCTCAACAAAAAAAAATCCTTGGTGTGCCTAATAAAAACAAATTATTGTTTGGTGTTCCTCGGTCTTAAAAAGTTTAAGAAACACTTGGCAGCTCTGAATTTTTCATGCGGCCTCATGGCCAAACACATTCGGTGGGAGCAAACTGTGACATATCTGCAAACAACTGTTTCAGAGGAGACAAAAACCAGACTCCTTGTCTCCTTTTCTACTGGCCTTGGAAGTGTATTAAGACGATCTTGTTCTAAGCAAGCACATTTAATAAAAACCTTGCCTACCCTAACTCTATTTGCTAACACCATATTTGAACAGCCCCAAGACTTGTTTGAACAGCATTAATCTTTCACTAGTGAGCTACTTACCACACAGCAGGAGCAAAGAAACAATAATGGCCTGGTAAAGTAGCTAGGAAAATACCAGTCTCATTTACATTCTGACTCAAGTACTCCTATGATCCTAAAGTCTATCAGTGTTGCACCTCTAGCAGTGTGCATCAGTGACAGAAGCTAAAACACACCCATGGCTGGATATCAGACTCATGGGCTGTGTCTAGACTGGCCAGTTTTTTCTGGAAAATCAGCCGCTTTTCCGGAAAAACTTGCCAGCTGTCTACACTGGCTGCTTGAATTTCCGCAAAAGCACTGACTTCCTACTGTAAGAAATCAGTGCTTCTTGCGGAAATACTATTCTGCTCCCGTTCAGGCAAAAGTCCCTTTTGCGCAAAAGGGCCAGTGTAGACAGTTCAGATTTGTTTTCCGCAAAAAAGCCCCGATCGCGAAAATGGCAATCGGGGCTTTTTTTGGGGAAAAGTGCATCTAGATTGGCACGGACACTTTTCTGCAAAAAGTGCTTTTGCGGAAAAGCGTCCGTGCCAATCTAGACGCTCTGTTCTGAAAATGCTTTTAACGGAAAACTTTTGCGCAAGAGGAAGCATAGTATTTGCGCAAGAACACTGACAATCTTACATTAGATCGTCAGTGTTCTTGCGCAAATTCAAGTGACCAGTGTAGACAGCTGGCAAGTTTTTTTGCAAAAGCGACTGCTTTTGCGGAAAAACTTGCCAGTCTAGACGCAGCCCTAGTGTATAACCTGTAAATGCCCTTTTCAAAGCACACATAAACATCTTATTTTAAATGTCATCCCCTCCATGGTTGCTTTTAACCCGGGACAGGCTCAGCAAAACTCAATTCATTTGCTGGCTTATCTTCCGTGTGCTCTGGACACCAGACAGGGCTCAGTGTCACTAACTGCCCTGGAGTCACCTCCCTTGACTTTTTAATCTTATTTCTCAAAATTCTGGAAAAATTTTGTCAGACCAGCAAAAATGACCCCACACAGAGCCAGGCTCGTCTCCCAGCGTCACCCCGCTACCGCCAGGATTCAGACTCACCAAGCGCAAGGGCCAAATTCTGCCCATGTAGCTCCCCTGGAGTCAATGGGCCTTTGCCCAGAACTGAGAGCCAACGCTAGCCCCCAGATACCCTGCTCCCATGATGTACCTTGTATTAGGGGCCTCCAAAGGGCTGGTTCTGAGACTTGCCCATAGGCTCTATAGGGGAAGGGTCGCCCCAGGAGTGCGCAGTCCCCGGGCTCCCCAGCAATCGCCTGGTACCCTGGGATCTGTAGGGATGAGGGTGCCCACACAGGGTATCCCTAGAGCTAAGTACTGGGGTCCCCTACACACTCCTACTGCGAAGGATGTGTCCCCTGCGGATCCCTGGGCTCCCAGACTCGGGGCTGGGCTCTAGAGGTGCCCGGCCCAAGGCAGTTCCTACGCTACTCCTGGCTCTCGGGGATCCCCAGTATCACGCGCTCCTGCCCCGACCCCCCTCCTGCCTCCCGATGCAGCCCCGCGCCCGCCCCGGCAGGTACCTGCAGACCGCGAATCCCCCGAGCCCGTCCGATGCTGCCGGCTCCGCCCCGGTCCAGTGAGCAGGAGAAGGGGCTACCCAGCCCGGCGGGGCCGCCTCCTCTCGGAGACCCGCCTCTGCAGCCCGGGGCCCGGCAGCTGCGCCATCTGGAGGCGATGGCGCGGCGCGGACGGGTGCGGGGGCAGAACCGGGCTGCGAGGCGCAGCTGAGGGTGCCAGGAGGGGGCTGCAGGGACCCCCTAGCCCGCAGCGCTCCCTTTCCCCGCTCGGGCGAACCGAGACTGGGCGTAAAGCTCGCAGCGATAGGCCCGGCCCTGCTAGAAAGCCGCGGGCTCACATCTGGCAGCCCCTGCCCAGGCGCAGCGCCATGAACGCGCGGTGCCCATTGCACTGACTGCGCAGCCGGCGCCTCTGGTCTCCAGCAGGCAGCTTCTAACGTCTGCGAGGGGCATTTGACCTTCCTGACCACACACTTCTCCCACCGCCAGCCCGGTTTGGAGCCTTCTGAAACCCTGGGGCGGCTCCCCCATTTCCCAGGCCAGCTAAGCGATCACCTACCGTGCCCAGCAGGGCCCTCTTCCAGTGGGGTGGCAAACTCCCCACTGGCTGGACATTGTCTTTCGAAGGCAATACATGTCCGGGCACACTCGGGTAACTTTCACAGCCAGGTGTGAGGAGCCGCCCACCTGCCTTGCGTAACTTTCCAAATGGCACAGCGCGAAAGCAGCCGGGCGCTGCCCTCGGGCTATTTTCCTGCACATTCCTGCTTTAAAACAAGGGGGCTACGAGATTTGGCGCACAAATGTCTGTAAAGAAACTTCAGGCGACACAGGAGCTGACAAAGGTTGTTCTGTTGTTTTGTCTTCAAATTCTTCAGGGCTTGGAGTGAGTTTTATCAAACAGAGGTCGGGATCAATGCAGCATCAGACTGCTGTAAATCTTTTGGTCTGAATTTATCCCCAATTGGCCTCTCAGCATGAACTCTCCCTATTGCAGACCATTTCAGGACCATACCCACAGGCTGTGTCTAAACTGGAAAAACTTGCCAGCTGTCTACACTGGCTGCTTGAATTTCCGCAAGAACACTGACGATCACATGTAAGAAATCAGTGCTTCTTGCGGAAATACTATGCTGCTCCCGTTCGGGCAAAAGTCCTTTTGCGCAAAAGGGCCAGTGTAGACAGCTCTGATTTGTTTTGCATAAAAAAGCCCCAATCGCAAAAATGGCGATTGGGGCTTTTTTGCGCAAAAGCGCGTCTAGATTGGCACGAACGCTTTTCCGCAAAAAGTGCTTTTGTGGAAAAGCGTCCGTGCCAATCTAGACGCTTTTCCGCAAATGCTTTAACGAAAAACTTTTCCGTTAAAAGCATTTGCAGAAAATCACGTCAGTCTAGACGTAGCCAAACAGTTTGTCATGGACATTATTTTTGTGGGACTACTGATATTTGTCAGTTTCTGCAAGATCAGGATATTAGAAGTCCCCAGTAGATCTGCTTACCAGTTAAAACCATTAATGAAATGCCAGACCATCATAGACTCAGGTATGGTCTGGAGGATGTGAAAAGTGACCCACAGAGAATCTTTAAAAATTGGGCTTGTGCATCCTTTCTGCTTTTGTATCTACTATATGTTTGAGAGAGTCTGTCTGTGCATGTCTAAGAACTCCTAGGTAAGAGCTAGCCCCCACCTCCCCAATTCACTATAGCTTCCTCTTGTCATAATTTAAGGCAAGGGTAGGGAACCTTTTCCTAGTAGATTTTATGCACTCCAGCCCTGCAGTGGGATAACAGGGGGGCTGGAGCACCAGCATGGGCTCCTCAATGCTGGGGGCAAGGACTGAGCCTCAGGGGCCAGATCCGGACAGGCCAGGGGCCACATCTGGCCTCTGAGCCTGAGGTTTCCCGCCCCGACTTAAAGCAAGGCCAGGGTATGGTTGTGCCAGGAAAATGGGATGTGCCTGGAATGGGATTGCTTCTCAGGAAACCAAACAGAAGAGAGCCAGAATCACCAGGCAGGTGAAAGGGGCTGGCTAGGGTGTGTCGCCCATCCTGTCCAGGACTGCCCCACTCCTAAGCCTCCCTTGAGGGGCGGGGCCTAAAGCTCCCCCCAGATTTCTGGCGGTTCCCCTTCATCACTGTCAAAGAGCAAGGGGAAAGTGCAGTTTGGTTGGGATGTGCAGGGGGCAGATGAGCTGTGCACTTTGCTCTCCCTCTCAAGACAGGAAGAGCAAGAAGCTGGTATGAAGAAGGGTGTATGTATTGGTCCTCCTTCCTTTCTGTTCCCTCCCCCATCCTCCTCTTTACCTCACAATCCTGACTTCACAAACACACCAACCCCCTGCCCTGAGCCTCTCACCCCCCAACCCTTACTCCTGCACCTACATCCCCACCCCCTGCCCTGAACCCACCCCTACCTAGACACTCACCAATCCCCTGCCTTAAGCCCCCCCACTTAAATTTCTTACAGGTACTGTTTTAACACAACTGCTCCCCCCCAACCTATGAAGGCTCAATACCACAGTACCTGTAAGAAATTTAAAAACTTAAAAAAAACAACGAATAGTCTAGCAGCATCTTAAAGACTAACAAAGCATGTAGATGGTATCATGAGCTTTTGTGGGCACAACCCATGAAAGTCCAGTCATCTGAAGTGGGTTGTGCCCACAAAAGCTCATGATTTCATCTACATGCTTTGTTAGTCTTTAAGGTGCTGCTAGTCTATTCGTTGTTTTTTAAGTTTTTTCAGTTACAGACTAATTCGGCTACCCCTCTGAAGCTTACGAAATTAAAGTTACTTTCACCCCTGGACTAGAACCAGAATATGAGCCAGAAAAATAGGATGAACCTGGAACAGGACTGCTTCTCAATAAACGTTACAGAAAACAGATACAATGCAGAAATTTGGAGTAGTGCTGTTTTAGCACAACTAAATCAATGCTTAAAGTTTTAAAACTCTTCCCAAACAGTTAAGAGCTAGGACCACCAAATTCAGTATGCTGATTCCCCTTATCATTGCTTTAAGTAATGTTAGGGTTTGGTTGTGCCATGAAAATGGAATGTGCCTGGATTGTGATTGCTTCTCATAACACCAAACAGAAGACAAAACCACCAAATTAAGTAGTCTTCAAAATTGACATAACTGAGCAAAAGCTGAAAGAGACTGAACCAAGATGACCTGGAAAAATAGGATGAACGTGCAATAGGATCACTTCTCAATTAACCTTACAGAAAGGAGATAAATAGAGACATCTGGAGTAATGCTCTTTTTTGGCACAGCTAAATCCATGTTTAAGGTATGAAACATAGAAGAAAGTTATTGCAAACCACGTTGACTATAGCCCTTTTTTGTTAAAACATTGCAAATGATAAGAGTTACGGAATGAATAAAAAATACACTCAATGAAATTCCCATTTAATTTTTTTTTTTTACCAAACAACAATTAAATGGAAACATTTTAACAATCCCTTTTTAAAGAAATCCAAAGTAAAGATTAATTTAATAAAAATAACACTATATTTAAAAAATGCAATGATTTAAAGTATGTACATTTTCCTTTCATTAAAAAAAAACAAAAAAAAACAAGCAATGCTGGGTAAATCTGCTAGTCATAAAATAAATGAATTGGAATATACCTATTTACATTTCAGTGTATAGAACATTATACACACATCATTGTACATTTTAAGTGTGTGCTGACTTTTCTAGCACTTTTTATGTAGCCTGTTGTAAAATTTGACATATCTTACATGAGTTGATGTACCACTGAAGATCAATGTGTACCATGTGCCCTTGGTTGAGAACCACTGTTTGGGAAATGACCAGAGATGATTCCTGCAATGTCTGCAAGTAGAGGATTTACCCACTGTTACTCAGCAAGGGCTAAGGGCAAGGAGTGGGATATGTATGTGCAGAAATCAGGGCAGGGGGCTCAGAGCAGGATATATGTACAGGAGTCAGGGCAGGGGGCTGGGAAATGGGGGGAAGCTCAGGGCAGAAATGCAGGGGGTACAGGAATTAGGGCAGGAGGATGGGTGTGTGGAGGGCTCAGGGCAAAGGACTGGTTGGGGGGGAGGGAGGGTCCCCACCAAGGTGGCCAGGCAACAGCTCCCGGGGCTGGCTGGGATGGCAGGGACTAAGCTATCCAATTCAATGCCCCTCAGAACCAGGACTGGTTAGAACAGCAGGGACTATGCTGACCAGCGTGCCACCCCCAGAGGTGGGGCAGTGGGAGCTACACTGCCTGGGCAGCAGTTCCCAGGGCCTGCCAAGCGCTACGCTGGCTGGCCAGTAGATCCCCAAGGCTGGCTGGGTCAGCACTGGCTCAGCATTGGCTCCCCAGGGCTGGCCAGGTACAATGGCTGGCAACAGCCAGAGCCCTGTCCCCAGCCGGCCACTCTGCTCCTGGTGCCACTGCCTCCCAGTGATTGACAGCATGACTGTTGCTGCTCAAAAACCCCTGCCTTTACATTTGATTTGAAACAACTGAATTCCAGGCACATATGATTGGCCTGGCACAACCAAACCCTAAACTTGCTTTAAGTTATAACAGGAAGTTGCATACTAAATTTGGTGGTCCCAGCTTACCCTTTAGGAGTTCTTGAACAGAAAGACTCATAGACAGACACTCTCAAACTTTTTAAAATACATAATAGACTAGCAGCCCCTGCTTGCTGCACTCAGCAACCCCCCTCTCATGCAGGGTAGGCAACCCCAGTTCTCCCCCCAGCCATACCACCCAACTCTTCTCTTCCCCTTGGCTATGCCAACCCGAGCCTTCTGTCCCTCCTCACTGCCTCCCCCCTCCCAACCTCTCCCCCGGTGTGCTAGCCCAGGCCCATTCTCCCTCTCCCAGTCAGCTGTGCCAGTCCGGGCTCTTCCCCCCCCCCCCCATGCTCCCCCAGGCCAAGCCTTTTCTCACCCCCTGGGCATGACCCAATCCAACCCCCCTCTCCTGGCCCTGGCAAGGCCAACTCTCTCCCCACAGCCACCAGGGAGGAGGGAGGCTGCCCCACAGCAGCTGAGAACTGGGGAAAGGAGAGGGAAGAGGGGCTGCAGGATGCAGAATATGACATGACATCACTGTCATCCCGCAGGAGATTTTTTTTTATATATATATATATATATAGAAAGATAGCCCTCTGTTCTGGAGCAGGAGGAACAGTATCGAGTAGGACAAAGCCATTTACAAAGGAATATAGATCTTTGCTACTAGCTGCAGACCATGTGAGGCTCTGTGTCGTAGTAGAGCTCTATGCAATCCAGGAGTCTGCGATATGGATTACACCCCTTGATTCACAATTGGGCTTCAGAATCTGAGCTTCCATTTAAAAAAAAAAATTAATGTTGTAGCATTTTTATTGCAAGTGTAACCCTGAAAACATGCAGAATAAAGGCTTAAATACATAGGGAAATAGTCTGCAGTACTATTCTGCACTGCACTCTTAGTGGCAGTGTAGACCCTATGTATCAACTCAAACACTTTGATCATGCACAGGCGTGAAAAAACACACAAGCGACAAAAGTTTTAGCACTGAAAAGCACCATATTGCTGGGAGCCATGCTCCTGGTGATAAAGCTACCACCGCTCGTTCAGAGTGTGTGGGGAGGGAGTTTATCACCAGGAGAGCTTTTCCCTGGCAATAGAGTGACTACACTGCCCACCTCATAAACCAGGCAGTAGACATATCCTTATTCTGCACCAAGTGCCTTTATACAGTTTAGTTTAAACCACTTTGGGAGTGCAATAAACTGAATCTGCACAAAATTACTCAGTTTGGAATAAGAGGTTCACATTGGGAAGCAGTGTGGAATAGCTATCATGTTAGAAATTCACACCCTAGTTTATTTTGCAACAGCTTCCCTGTGTAGACAAGTCCTAGGACCTATGTGAATGCAGTGACCTCTTCCAGAGCCAGCAGACAACTTGTAACAATACCTGAGAGGTGTATCCCAGTTGTAACAGTCCCTGTCCACAGGTGGGGAGCTGCTCCTGTCTCTACGGGCTAAACGTTCACCTTCTTAATAGTTAAACCAATAAAAAAAAAAAACACATCTGGTCTCAGTCTTTTCCTAAGCCATAATAATTCTAATATGGACCAAAGAATTATTAATTTGTATTTTCATAAATATCAAGGCCAAAAGGGAGCATGAAATCATCTAGTATTATCTCCTATGTGTTACAGGCAATGAAATGTTCTGTTTTTCCTGTAAAAAGCCCAGTAACTTGTGTTTGGCTAAAGCATAGCTTGTAGATGGGCATCTTCAGCTGCAGACATCAAGAGATAGAATCCACCTTCCCTTGGTAATTTGTTCCAAAGGTCAGGCCCACACTGTGAAAAAAGGTGTCTTCTTTCTAACAAGAATTTGTCCATTACTTCCCTTTTTCCCCTTACTGTGTTATCCTCAGTTCCTAGGTATCTCATGTTTTCATTCTCTTCTCAAATTCCTGTATAAGCCTTCTTCCAGCAGTCCCCTTCTAAAATAGAATGAGACTAGTTCAGCCATAGCCCCCTCATGTTGTGTTCATTTGGGATACTACAAGATCTGGTCATGCATGACCAGAACTTTAAATAGGTCTCCAGGGCACAGCTGGCAACCTACTGGAGGATGTAATGTTGACATTCCAGTTGGCAGTGCTCTTCACTCTTCCAGGCTGAGCTTTTCCCCTTGATTTTGTCACCTATGTGATGAATACTTTGGTATCCTCTCACTTTTTTCTCCCCACAAGAGTAGTGTAAGTCCAACAGAATTCTTTTCAGGAGAGATGCACTGTACTGGTAATTGCCAGACCTAGGGTTCATTTTTGACTGTTACATAATCTCAGTTAAGTCACTTCCCCTCTGCATCTGTACTGACTCCCCATTATTTGGTCCCTCCTCCAATGAGTAGATGCACCCTGCCACTTGGGCTAAATATACAGAATAGGTTTTTGAGCTGATCAGTTCTGACATAACTATTAGTATAACAGGTAGCAGCTAGGAATTCCAGTCATGGACCAGGGTCTCTTTTTGTTCTGCATTTATACAGCATCAAGCAGACAGTCCACATACATATTCTGTAAGGAGCTACAGAAACAAGGTTTAAACATTAACCACTCCCAGAAAACTGAAGTATCCTGGAATTCAGGTCAGCAATTAAAAAACCCTAAAGAACCCTGGGCCAGCCATCACTTGATAAACAGCAATTCTCATCACTACACAAATGTCACTTTCAACTGAATGGTACATTATTTTGAGGATATCATTTGCCCCATGATGTGTGTTCCCATAAAGTAGGGCTGTACTGAAGTAAATGTTGCAATAAAACTGAAGGGCAACAAAAGAAAAGGTGTCTAATTTTGAGGTCTGAGAGCTGTTTCAGAAGTGCTGACCACTCAAAATGCTAGCTGGTCAGGAGCAGTTAGTCTTCAGTGTTCCTGAAATTGAGCCATTAGGTGCCTCACATGATACCAGGGTCTCATCTTCCCCCAAGATTTACACAAGCTTCCGGGGCAACAGGCTAGGGTGTTCAAGCCATTCAAGGGGTATTTTGTATTTAGCTACAAATGTTCTCTGAAATAGATTATATCAGAAGTCCAAGTTACAAGATTTCCGTTTATGCTTGACATGAGTAGAATTCATTTTTAGAGATCATATGGTCCAGTAGCTATTTACCTAGACAACTAGCAGTTATTCCTTTACCTCAGTGAACAGACTCTTGTAGCCTACAGTCACAAGACTCCTCCTAGAGTAGGTTTTCCCAACCTATGGGTCGGGACCCAAATATGGATCTCCATTACATTTCAAAAGGGTCACCAAGTGTCTCCTCAGGTGGCTCTGCCTCTGCTCCTCCCCCATGTTTGAATTGTCTTGGGTCACCAAGTCTTCCTGAATTGTCAAGATGGGTCCCCACCTGGAAAGGTTGGGAACCACTCAAGTCTTTCACTTTGAACAAAGCTTACTGAGCTGAGTGTCAGTAAGTGCAGTGATGATCTTTCTCCCATTAGACTGGCTTGACTTGAGTTAAATAGGGAACATGTATCAGCCAACAGTAAGATCAGACTAACACAGCTACCTCTATTACTTAGTAATTAAGGAAGTAGACAGACTATTTTGCAAGGATAGCAATAGGAGTTGGATGCTTAACTGTTCTTGGTACCTTGAAAAAAAAAAAACTCCCCCTTAAGCACCAACTACTGCTTTAGCTAGAATAAGTATGTTTTGCTCACAAAGTGTGACCCCTCTGAACTGGTAAGAGGTATAGATTGCACTTTACCATAGCAAATACTGGAAGTCTTGATAAGATGCCCATCTTTAAATTTAAGCCTCTTTGCCATTAGGTTAGGAAAGCAGATAACCCCAGCAAGAACAGTGTCTCAAGTCTGAAGTCACTATTTCCACTGAAGTCTCTCCATAAAGCTGCATGGTGACAGATAGCTCACTTAGTGTTTCCAGAAAAGTTGTTTTAAAACAAAGAAAAAGAGTCAGATTAGTCATGGGGTAACAAGGACATATTTGTTGAGTATCAACATCCAGAGGGAGGTGATTATGGATTGCTTAAACAAGAACAGTAACAGCTGACAACTGCTGAGCTGCCACAACAAGGCTCTTATTGTAAGATTAAAACAATGAAGACAGCTCTAGGGAAAAGGCTGCCATACAGTATATCTAGGAGCTGAGTGTAAGGAAAAGGAAAAAAGTGCTGTTTCAGGGTTCTCTCTAACATTGAAAGGTGGTCTTATTTCAGTCATCTATTAAAAAAGTTTCAATTTTGGTATCATACTAGTTCCAGAAATAATTCACTTATGGTAATAGCACTGTGCAGCTTTATTAAGTCACTCAGTTACAGTAGTATCTTATAAGACTGGGACAAAGTCAGATTTTGAAGTGTAACAGATACTTAGCATGGAATTGTTACTACATATTCCTTTCACAAACATGTCTTACAGAGCTTATACAGTACTAGCCATCAGCCCAGTAGCAAGTGCACTGGAGTAGAAAAGGATGCAACAAGAAGATAGCTACACTGGAAAGACAACCACTTTAGAAAAAAAGTGAAACACGCAAGATCTCCCCTTTAGTCCCCAAAGCAAGTGTACAGTTTGGATCTAACTATACAGCTCTACATCAGTTTTCTAGAAATTCAACAAAACCCACTGGCCAATACAGTCTTTGGATATTTAGGGGAGGGGAAGAAAGTTATTTCCCAGAATGAAGTCAGTCACTTTCATTCTCACCAGGTTCTTTGCCTTCTTTGTTCTTCCGTACTTCTTCAATATGCTTGTCCTGAAGAAAGGAAAGGTAATTGAATGATTAGTTGTTTGAGCGAGTCTACTAAGACTCTAGGTTTGTAGCAGCACTGTCTACACTTCAGCTGCCAAACATTCACATCTGACCCCAATGGACAAGATGAATTATAGCATGCAGCACTGAGTTTTGAAGATCTGTTAACTTGCTTTCTTTCCTAAAGTGCATAAATTCCCTCCAGTCCCTCCTCCCAGAATTACTATAGGTCTGAAGGATGTAAGCTGTATAATCCTTAGTGTGGCGACTGACCAAAAGATACCCCCAGATGTCTATTTAGAAAGTTACCCCACTCTGTCATTAATTGGTTAACTAATACAAAACATACAAAAGTTCTTCCCCAGTGGCAATTGGAACTCTGCACCTACTTTCTCCCTCAAGCGCTCCAGTTTAGCAGCCATTTGTGCCTCTCTGTTTTCTTTGTTAGCTTCCATTTTGTGGGTCAGCTTCTCTTCTGCCATTTTGCTGAAGTTATTATTTTCTTCAATTGCTTTCTGAAGCACTTCTTTTTCATGCTCTCGTTTCTCAGCTAATTGCTTCAAGACTTCTGCTTCATGAGACTAACAAGATAGACCATGCATGTTTAGACACAAGACAGATGACAAGGTTGTCTCCAACGTAAACCAGTTTTACTGCCTATTGCATTTGAAATTGTATCTTAATGTGCAGGGCTCACCAAGCGGCGGCGAGCCCTGCTCGCCAGCCAGGCAGCTCTGCACATGCACAGATCGCTCTTCCAGGTTGTAATCTACTCGTCACAGGCGAGTAGATTACATTATTCGTTGAGCCCTGTTAATGTGCATCAGGCACAAATCCCTAGTACAGTCTCTACTTGTCTAGATTCCATCATAGCTGAGTACACAAGAAAAGAAGTTCTTGCAGTTAGTGTAAGGGAATACTGCTGCCAAGTAGAATGGATTATTCTATCCTCAAGTCACTATGTTTTTGCATGAACCTATGGACAATAACTACTACACAAAAATCAGAGGTTATGTTTGTGTTAAGAGCCTTTGCATGTATGACCTAATTTATAAAATTTGCATGTATAATAATTACACATGTAAAGCTGTATCACAACAGCAGAGTGTTTCTCTGAATAACACTCTGATTTTTCTAATAACCAGATTTTTCTGGGAGGAGTTAAGACTTTACATATGGGCCTGTCTACACTGGCTGCAAGTTCTTGCGCAAGAACACTGACATTCTAATGTAAGAAATCAGTGCTTCTTGCGCAAGAAATCAGTGCTTCTTGCGCAAGAACTATGATGCTCCCGCTCAGGAAGAAGCCCTCTTGCGCAAGAGGCCGGTGTAGACAGGAAACATGAATTTCTTGCGCAAGAAAACCCGATGGTTAAAATGGCCACCAGAGCTTTCTTGCACAAGAAAGCATCTACACTGGCACGGATGCTTTTGCGCAAAAGCACATGCCAGTGTAGACGCTCTTGCGCAAATACTCTAACACAAAAACTCTTGCGTTAAAGAGTATTTATGCAAAATCTTGCCAATGTAGACGTAGCCGTGAAGTATAAGATAGCACAACAACTATAGGGAAGACAACCTGTCAGTTAATAAAGAGAATGCTACTTGTTGGTCTCAAGTTAAATGCCACTTCTCTCTCCCCCTCTCCCCCCTCCCCCCAAAAAATAGGAAGTGAGGGGAGGAGGGAGCAGAGGGGGAGAGAGAAGGGCAGCCCTGAAAGGTCTCTAGGAATAAAAGAGAGATCTAAAAAATATATTTAACACAATTGAGTAAGCTTTAGAAGTTTCACTGCAAGCCATTTAACAAGCAAACATTCTTCTGCTCTTTTGCAGCAGTGATGGAATGTAGGTAACCAGCTGTTTGTCCAAATGAATGCTTCTATTAAGATTTAGTCCTGCAAGTTTATATTTATCAGAAAGGTTTGTGCATGTTTCAAATGAGCTTTACCTGACTGGCCCTTTTTAGTTGCTGTTACTTTGGATTTACCTTGCGTCTCTCTTCTGCAGCTTCCAACTTCTTCTTAATTTCTTCCAATGAAAGATCCTTTTTCTTTGGAGGGGAGAGGGGAAATTCTGGGACTGCTTCTTTTGAACGAGGACTGAGTATCA
Source organism: Pelodiscus sinensis (assembly GCF_049634645.1). Taxonomy (NCBI): domain Eukaryota; kingdom Metazoa; phylum Chordata; order Testudines; family Trionychidae; genus Pelodiscus; species Pelodiscus sinensis. The sequence goes on from NC_134735.1 coordinate 1,555,285, forward strand.
GCTCAAATGCCTGCCCAGAGGCACGCTTTTCCAGCTCCTTCACCTGAATATCTAAGAGAATGACAAGACACTGGTATTTTGAGCCAGTTTAAGCAATGACTTTTACTTCATTACACTGGATTCTTAGATTTAGATAATCCAGCTGTCGAATGGAGAGTTTAAAATTAACAGTTTAGCCTGTTTAAAGCAGCAGCATAGACCAACACCACATTTGTTTTTAAATTCACATAGCCCCTTCCACACAACACCCTAGTTCAGTGTTCCCCAAAGCGGCGCCCGCCGGGGCATTTGTGTGTGCCCGCCGACAACCTGGGCCGGCCCCGCCCCCAGCGCAAGACACACACCGGCGCCTGGTGCGCAGCGCTTGGGTGGCCCCAGCCCCAGGGCACATGGCGCCGGTCCCAGGCGGCGGCGCCGGGTCCATGGCACAAGGCGCTCGGGCGGCCCCGGGGCATATGCCGGCGCTGGGTGCGAGGGCATCCCCGCCCCTGGCGTGCCCCAGGACCCGCAGCCCCCACCCCTGGGCGCCCAGCACATGAGTGGTCCCGCCCCCGGGCACCTCTAAAGTTTGGGGACCACTGCCCTAGTTAGATAGGCAAATATCCTCATTTTGTAAATGGAGAACTGAGGGAAATAACTTGCCCAAAGTTCCACAGAAAGCTGTTGTTAAGTCAGGGATTGAACCCTGATCTCCCAAGTCCCAGTGCAGTGTTTTACTCAGCAGGACAGCACACAAATGGCTCCTAAAAATCCTGCAGAACTGACTTATCTGCTTATAGGACTTCAGGCATCACATCCACATTGTATAGTCACTTTCATCAAAGCAGATGGCTTTCAGTTCATCTACACATTATCTGCTAACAGACAAGGCTTTTCACGTACATTTAGTTTTCTAGCCCCTACACTGAGAGAATAGTATTTTGCTTATTTAAGCTCAAAGGGGGTAAAGGAACTTCCCTTTCATTCAAAATATTTACAAGTTACTAAAAAGATCTAACACAGGAATATTCAATAAAATGTTCTTAACATTACATACCAGAAGAAGCCATGACTAAGAAGGTAGGCACCAGAAACGTGCTCCAGGAAGACTCGGATCAGTTGAACCCCTAAGTAATTAATAATCATTAATTCTTTGAGTCAACAACCACAGCAGAATGCAACTCCCATTAAAATCACTTTGTACTGAATACTGAAGAGACATTAATTACCAACAAAACGACCCTTGGGATCCCTTTGAACTCTGATTTGTTTGTGGCAAATTTAGGCAATTGGAGAGGTTTCCATTATTTCAGGGACTCGGGGGCTCAGTTGAGCTCGGAGTACTTTCAGCCCTTTTTTGTGGCCTTTGCAATTTAGAAGTACAAAGTAAGTATTTAGTCCAGTAATTTCTTTGCCTCCACAAGAGGCTACTTATCCTGCTTTTTCAATAAAAAGTCAAACTGAGGAAGTTAATACACTTTAAAATGTCAAGGGTGGCCCAATAGACTTAAGGAAGTGGACTTTAATTTTTTCCTCTCTCTTTGTAACAACCATTCTCCTCTGATGAGACAAGAAGCTGTGAGCTTAAACTGCAGCAAGAGGTTCGGGTTGGACTTTAAGAAATACTTCCTAACTGTCAGGGTGGTTAAGCACTGGAATAACTGCCTAGCAATGTTGTGGAATCACTATCACTGAAGTTTAATAGCTGGTTAGGCAAACACTTGTCAGGGATGGCCTAGATGCTGGGCAAAATCCAACCCCCCCAGCTGTAAGTATTTGCACTCTACTAATCAGCCAGCAACAGCTACACCATGTGTCCAACTGCCCCTCCTCGCTCCATCTTGCACTAAGCTGCACCCAGAACCTTCCTACTGTGCAGGATGAGAGGGAGAAGATAATAGGAGTGAAAAGCCGATGTCAGTGTCTTCTCCTAGTCCCTATACCCCATCTCTACAGACTAGGGGGTCAGGAAGAGGAACATATAGGAATGTTGCTTCAGTCTGAGATATAAATGGTGACCAAGATGAGTGTGTTGCAAAGAGGCATTTGCATTGTTCCTAACATTTCTCCAGCAGCCAGCGCTCTCACACCCCCCCAGACTCAATGGCACACACTCTCTGCTCTACATAGTGACTGTAAATACTGTGCCACACAACCTTGTGTCACACTGACAAATATACACAGTATCTCTCTAGCTCCCAGTTCTGCCTTTCCAGGGGCCTGGAGCCACTTTCTAGCTCCCAGTTCTGACTTTCCAGGGGCCTGGAGCCAATCCATCAGAACTTCCCAAAATACATGAAGTGGCCCACCCTGGTCTAGATGATGCTTGATTCTACCATTAGTGCAGGGGACTGGACAGCCCCTTGCATTTCCTTCCAGTTTTAGCATTCTATGCTTCTGTGAATGGATTCGGGAGTACAGCCTATTCAAAGTCCCAGATAATCGCACTGACAATGTAGACTCAGTCAACACAGCATTTAAAACTACAATGAAACAAAGACAGCTGTCCCTTGAGACCATTTGGTGTGCTTTTGCAGATAGGCCCAAATTTCCCTCATTTACATGCTATGGCTGGTACACATCTACTGAACAGAAACCAAGCTGTATTATAACATTCTTGGAGAATAACCATCTTGTAACACTTGGCTCTTAAAGCCATTTTCCATCCATAGATCTCAAAGCACTTTACAAGATGGACTGTACCATTATCCACAATTTAATGGGGGGCATGATGTACCCAGGAACCCAACAGAGCAGTATTAGAGTCAGGAACAGACTCAAATTTGAGTTCTAGCCCAGCATTCTAACCAGAGAATCCACTAGAGAGGGGCCAGTTATGGTAACAAGTGTCTCAGGACACAGACACGGATCCACTCCCACTCCCGATGCAGACTCTTGCTTGGGACGATATAGAAGCCCCTGGATGAAGAGCGCCATAAACGCACAGAATTATCACTGAACACTGAGCGCGGACTGCCAGATTAGGGGCGATGGGTTCTAAACCCCAGAAGCGGGGCGGGCTGCGCAGGTCGAGCGAGACGGCTAGGAGCGGCTGGCCTGTCGAAGAGGGAAGACGAGGAGCGGATCACCAGCTGCAGGAGCAGGGCCAGAGCCCGCAGGCGGAGCGGGGCTGAAAGCGGGCACGGCACAGCGCGTGGGGAGGCAGGGCCAGGAGTCGCCCACAGCCACTCAGAAGCGAGCGTGACGCAGGGATCCCTGCAAGCCCCGCCCCCTGCACGCGCGTTTCGAACCGCACCGAATTCAAACCGCTGGAGAGCGCGCGCAGGGGCTGCGGGGAGGGGGCGGGGCCAACGGCACCATCCGGGCACCTGGGCACCCCCTCCCCAGCTACCCCCTCCCGCCTGTTTCACCACATAGCGGCTCCCGCCTTCCGCGGTCCTGAGGCGCCAGCCGCGTGCCCCGGGGAGCCTCTTCCCCCCCCCCACTCAGCCCCGCGAGCTGGGGCCCGGTTCCGCCAGTGCCTTGCCCGCCACCGCGCCGCGGCCCCGCCCGCTGGGCGCCGCCCCTTCGCCGCGAACAATGGCGGGGTCCTGTCAGCGGCAGGGCGGGGGGCGCGCACAACAGCCGCTGCCCGAGCCGGACCCCACGGCCCCTCCCGACTGGGGGGGGGGGGGGGCGCTTCCCGCCGGGCGCCGCCCGAGCCCCACGCGGCGGAGACAATGGAGCCCGCCCCGCCCATTGTCTCCCGCAGCCCCGGCGCCTTTGTCAGGGGAGCGGCGCCTTCACTCCCCCCGCCCAAAGTCCCTCGCGGGCCCCGGCCGTCACCTCCCCCGAGCGCCACTCCCGTCCCGCCGCTTCGCCCCGGGCGCCCCCGCCGCGCCTGCCCCGCTCGCTCCCCACCTGCTCCGTCCGCGCCGCTGGCCACACTCCGCTCTTAACCGACCTGCCGCGCACAAAAGCGCCAAACAATGGCACGTGACCCGCCCCGCCCCTCCCCCATTGGCCGAGAGCGGCGGCACGTGCCGCCCCGCGGGAGGGGCTGAAGGGGGGGGACTCACGGGCCCCCTTCGCCTGGTGCACGCTGGGATCTGTAGTCCACAAAAGGGGGCGTGAGGGGGTCGACGGGGGGGGCCCGGCGCGGACGAAGCTGCCGGGGGCGCCGGGGGTGGGGGGGCCAGGACGGCAGGGTCTACCCCTCCCCTCGCCCACGCGCGGCGACGCGCGCCCCCGGCCCTGCCCGTCGGCCCCACGTGTGCAAGGGGGGAGCGGGACTCCCTTTGTCTCTTGCCGGTGCCCCGCCCGCCCGCAGGGGCCAGGGCGACGGAGGCTGCCCCGAGGGGCTCGGCCCAGCGCTGGGTCCCCTCCGCAGAGCCGGCTCCTGCGCCGCCGGGACACGCCCGGGGAGAGGCCAGGCGCGGGCTAATTCTTCCACGTGCCAGGCCACAGCGGCGCCTGTTCCTCCCGTGCGAGCGGATCGGGGCAGAGAAAGCGGAGTGACCCCCCCATCACACAAACAACACCCCCCAACACACCCAACCCCCATCACAAACACAACACCCCCAACTCCCTCCCAACACACCCAGCACCTCCACCCCATCACAAACATCCAACTCCCTCCCAACACACACACCCAGCACCCCAACACACCCAACCCCCATCACAAACACAACACCCCCCAACACACCCAACCCCCATCACAAACACAACACCCTCAACTCCCTCCCATCACACCCAGCACCTCAACCCCCATCTCCCTCCCAACATACACCAAGCACCCCCAACCCCATCACAAACACAACACCCCCAACTCCCTCCCATCACACCCAGCACCTCCACCCCATCACAAACATCCAACTCCCTCCCAACACACACACCCAGCACCCCAACACACCCAACCCCCATCACAAACACAACACCCCCATCTCCCTCCCAACACACACCCAGCACCCCCAACCCCATCACAAACATCCAACTCCCTCCCAACACACACACCCAGCACCCCAACACACCCAACCCCCATCACAAACACAACACCCCCATCTCCCTCCCAACACACACCCAGCACCCCCAACCCCATCACAAACATCCAACTCCCTCCCAACACCTCCCCAACCTCCTGTCACACACTTCCATCACCACAATTCCCTCCCTACACCCCCCAACAGACCCTCTACCTCCCAACTCACACAACACACACACCCAGCATACCCCCAACTCCCTCCCAACACACACACACAACACCCCCCATCACACCCCAGCTTACTGCCTGCAAGTGCCGAGCGGCAGCAGAACAGAGAGCAGCTTGTAGCTTTGGTCCAAGGGACGCAGCCTGCCTTGCTGACGTCCCCCAAGCGCCACAGCCCAGCCTGCCCGGGGGCGGGATATCACGGGGGAAAAGAGCGGAGTGCTCCTTCCACTGAGGCTTGTCACAGACAGCGTTACTCTGGGCAGCGGCTCCACTGGAAGCCCCTGCAGCCTCGCCGCTAGCCTCAACCCCCATCCAGAAGGCTCGTTTCACACGCACCTGTGAACTGCTTCAGAGCCCCCACCCCTTTGTGCTAGGCAGGGGTAGATTATGAATAATTCTGGTTCTGATATTGCATTACTAAGCATAATTCCCGGGCGAACTTTGAATGAAGGGGCTGGGGTTTTCATGTGTTCTTTCACAATTATTTCCATTTGATTCCCTCGGTAATTTTTGTGATCCACTCATTTAAATTGCATCAAAAGTCAACAGGCAGGAGCGGTAAATGACCTGGGAAGAGCAGCCTTAATGTGTTGCGAGCCTAGCTCTTTGTTTCAAAGGCTTTGTACCTGAAGTCTTGAAATAAGAGGTTTCATTAAAAGGAGATCCACCCCTGTTGTGCATACTTTAAAAAACAAGGATTTTACACACAAAATCCTACCTTAAGGAAGGTTAATATTGTGACAGAAAACTATAAAGCTTTCAAAGCAATGATTATTTTAAACGCTTGCTCTGGTTTTCTTGCTGATCTAACGTCTATTTCCATGGAAACAGCATCCTGTGGCAGAACTGTTAGAACTAGGTTTCAGCTGGATCCACTAGCTCAACACAGCAAGAGCCGTTTGTAAGCAGCATTTTAGAGCCGATGTTAAGAACTAGTGGCTAGTGCAATGTTAAACAGAGAGCCATCTGCTTGACCAGTTCGTAAGTAAAGGACCTAAGTATTCTTGTGAAAAATAGCTCCGGTGCTGCTCCAGCTACAGGGTGCATCCTATGTGAACAAGCCCGCTACAGGTTAGTGAGAAACAGGAGCCAAGGGGTCTAGTTGTAATCTCTCTCTCTCTCAGGCTATGATTACACTGCTTTAAATGTTGTTTGGAAACTGAACCTGCTGAAAAGCATCATTCCTAAGTCAAGGGTTCTTTTTTTCTTATACAGTTATTATTATCCATGTGATTTCAACAGTTTGTTAGGTGCCTGTTTGTATTTTAAAGCCTTTTAGGAAAAAAGAGAGCGTAAAAGTCTCAGAGGGGGTCACCCTGTTAGTCTGTAACTTTAAAAATGAGTAGCCCTGTGGCACCTTAGAGACTAATAAATTATTTATTTAGTATCATGAGCTTTCGTGGGCAAAACCCATTTCCTCAGATGAGCTTGTCATGGGGTGATCTCAAGAGTCAGACTAATTTCCTGGGGTTGCGGGGGGAAGAGAGGTTGATTGCAATTCCTGCCACTTCCAGGTGCCAGGACCTCCACAGAGACGTGAAGAAATATAATCAGTACTTCCTGCAAAAGGGAGAGGGACTGGAATCCTGTGACCCGTCATGGGGCTAGACTCTATACATCTTGGCTTGTTTGCCCCTTGTTAAGAACTAAAAACAAAAGAAGGCCTGAATCCAATATTATCTCTGAGACTAAGATCTTTTCCCCATATAACCTGTACAATTTAGAGGCAGCATTGTACACTGGCTAGGGCCCAGTTCTACCTACTTTCTTTTGTGTCATCTTGGGCAAATGACTTCAGCTCTCTTCCCCTGCCAATCCTTTGTCTGCTTTGTTTTACTCTCTTTAGGCTAGGGCTGTCTAACTATGGGTGTGCATAGAGAAGCAACACAGTGGATCTCTCAGGGAAAATGGAGTACATGAAAATCAAACATAATTTACACTGCACCACTGTTTCTAGGCATTGTTTGTGGGAGACCTAGCAGATTTCCTTTGAGTGCAAAAGCCCAGCAGCTTTTGGTAGCGGGCTTCTTTGCAAATAAGAACAATCTTTCCATTTATTTCAGGCTTTCCCAAACGTTCACATTTTGGAAGAGAAATTTCAGTATGAAAATCAGTTATAGTGTTTACAGTATAGCCACCAAAATTCAGGGCCTAAGAGTAAATATGCTATTTCAAACCTAACCCTACCCAAACCAGGTAACCAATACGTGCATCTTGGCAGAAAGAAAGGACAATGGTCCAGCCTGAGGCGGACACTGCAGGATACAGAAAGGTGGCCATGGCCTTGTTTTTTAAACTGGGGATTTCAGCAGTTGGTGGCTAGGAACCAAGGTCACGCCATAGAGAGCTGCACCTACTTGAAAGCAAGCTCAATTCCATTTGTACATATCAAAGCTTTCCTCGCTTGATTTAGGTCTTTATCCCAGTGCAGCTACAGCTGTAACTGGTCACCAACTGCAGAAACAGGGGTTAATCTCCAGGATAAATCAGCAGTAAGTCCTTCCGATGTTTATTGATCACCCCCAGCTCTCATTGACTTCAATGGAAACAGGCTTTTTGTCTTCCAGGGGGGTTGAGGGTGTGCAGCACCATTCAGGTTCAGGCCTTCAGTGAATCAGTGTTGAGACCTCTCAGGACTTGCACGCAGCTCCTGACAGGATGGGGCTCTTGAGTTCTACATCAATCAGCCTGGGAAGTATAAATCCCCAAGGGACTAGATTTTCAAAGAGGCACATAGGCAGTTAGTGAGATTTTCAAAAGCACCTGAATCCCGTTGAAATCACCGTGCTGTGTGACCGTTGACTTCAACTTGAAAATGGACACAATTACACTTACCGCCTCCACAGGGTCAATTAATGCTAGTAAAGCACTTGGAGATCCTTGAATTACAATATACAAAATAGTCTTGCAGCACCTTAGAGACTAACAACATTTGTGGATGGTATCATGCATGAGCTTTCGTGGGCACAACCCACGTCTTCAGGTGAGCCCACAAAAGCTCATGATACCATTTACAAATTTTGTTAGTCGCTAAAGTGCTGCTAGACTATTTGTTATTTTTTAATTTTTTTCAGTTACAGACTAACCCGGCTACCCCTCTGAAATTTCTGAATATACAAAATATTATTTATGTGAGAAGTGACATGTGAGCTGTCTTTTGAGGCAAATTACTTGGGAACTGCTTTGGAAGCAATAATAATATTTAGTATCTATTATCCAAGGATCTCAAAGCACTTTTAAAAAGCAAGGTAAATATCGGGTCCCCATATAAAGAAACTGAGAGGTTGAGTGACTTTCTCAAGGAGATACATCACATCAGTGGCAGACTTGGAAAATAATTCAGGTCTTCTGATTCTCAGTCCTGTACCTTGGCCTCTGGACAGACATTGCTGCCCCGCCTCAAAAATTATCTGAACGCATAAAAAGACGGTTACAAATTCAGATTTTTCCTTTAAATGGTGGCTGCTATTTGTACTCTCAGATGTTTCCAGGTCTCAGTCAGAGAACTGTTTGTTCATGGAATTAGGACTCGAAGTAATCAGATTTAGCATGAAGATTAAAGATGCTTCTGTGATGTACTTATCAAAACACCCCACAAAGAGACTGACATAATTAGGTGACAACTCAGCCTACAGCAGTGCCTTTAAGTTGCCAGAACATTTAATCTCCAGCAAGAAAATGTGCTTTTTGAGTACTAAATGGTCATCCTTACAATGTCCATGGTAGATGGACTGACAGATATTTGACTTGTTATGCAGAGAAAGCCTTTGTAAGTAACAACAGCAAATATTTTCTACATCAGACATATTGGTAGCAAAATCTCTGCGCTAGGAATGTTGTCGCAATCTACTGTATTATTATCGCTGGCCTTAAGATGATCACCTGTGTTTTTTAATATGATGGCCTCTCAGGTAAGACACAGGACCTAAAAGAGAGCCAGCACCCAAACCTAGAGAGAGGCAAAGTCTTCTAGTGGCTAGAGTAGGGGACTGAAGTCAGGGGGTTGTTCCCAGTTCTGTTGCTGATTTGCTGTGTTGACCTCAAGCAATTCACTTTGGCTTGGCTCAGCCTGACTTTCATTAAAATCAACAGAAATTAGGCTCCTAAATATAATCCTCCCCTTGCCTCAGTTCTTCCTGTGCCCCATTGGGACAAAGGTTATAATCCTACTTACCTAGGGTAGCTCACAAGCATGTCCATAGAGTTAATGTTTGTAAAGAACATTGAGATCTTCTGCTCACACACATTCCAGCCCATCATCATGCACCAGACAAAGCAATCAAGGAATCTGCAGAATTTGCCAAAAACTGAGAATAAACGTGACTTTCAAAGCATGGTTTCTTCTCAATGAGAGCTCTTCAATGACTGAAGCAGAAATAGTTGGAACCAACTGATATACGCTAAACCAGGATCTAGACTCTTATGTATGTATTATTATTAAGTTATTGCTTTCCTCTTTTTAGGCTATTTGGTATCTTTATGCTGAAAACCTGAGTTCTAGTAACTGAATACTTTCCTTAGGATTGAATTTTGCTTTGGGCAGTACTCTTGGGTGGGTCCCTATGGATAAAGCAGTAGCTGGGGAGTTAGGGTCCTTTTCCCAGTGCATGCCTGTTGGAAACTCACAAACCCTCTCTGTGCTTCTCCTTACTCCCCACTAAAACAAGAAAAGCAATGGCATGTCAAGTTAGAGGATGACTGTGTCTGTGACAAGATATCTAAATGCAAAAGCATTATTCGTTGTTATTATATATGGACACTATGGTCCTGAAATTCTTACCCTTCATAAAAAAAATCAATCACATGACAGATGTTGCTGAATGCAGTGCTGAAAGGTGTTCAGATGCTATGCAAGGTGGTGTAAAAATCAATATAAAACAGAATAGAAAAATACATGTAGGGTTATATTAAAACACTCCTGCTTTTTCAAATATGTTCTGGTCCACATTAGTGGCTACTGGCAGAATGTCCTTGGATGTGATATAGTTAGGGTAGTTTCCTGCTTGTTCTCCCGCACACCTTAAGTCTGTCTGACTTCTATGGTTTTCTCTCTGAAGAAATTCAGACCCACCACACAACTCCTAGGTAATTGGCCTCTATGCTTGGGGGATGGCGAATGATGCAATTCACTTCCCACCCTGTAGGCAACTCTTCTAGCCCAGCTATGCCAATCTACATTGGTTTCTCCATACTCACAGATTCTGTGGTTCCACCCCTCCTCAACCATTATGTGCTGGCCAATGCAAAAGCGGCACAAAGATTCCCCTCCACTGAGTACATGCAGTACAGGGAAAGGGCACCCTTCCCTTTCTTGGCTATGCCCCTTGTAATCCTGGTCCTGATCTTAAGTACTGCAGTGTGCAGAGACTTGCATCAACTCTCTGCACCTTGGCTGAATTTCATCCTGCACACTTTGCCTATGAAGTGAGCCGGCCCTCAAATAACCAAATGCTGAACGCTCAGACATGACCACCCGGCTTGCAGTGCTCTTTAAATAACTGAGCAGCAGGAAGGGAAGCCAGGAGATGTAGGTTTTTTGTGAGCTCACTTGAGGTGCACTAATTAGATTTCAAGAGTGTCAGAGTCAACCCCTTCACTTGGGATACAGCACAAGAGACAATGTGAATTTGACAATGCACAGAATAGCAATGCTTACAGATACCATAAAATATTCAACAGAGAAAGAAGGTTCCTGTAAGTCATTTGTTCTGGCTCTTTGAAAATGAAATGAAATGAAATGAAATAAAGAGGTTGGGTGTGGCACTAATTCTTTTTTAGTCCCTAATTAGGCTCTGGGATTCAAAAGATGAGTTCAGATATAGACTGCAGCTCGGCAAAACCCATTGTATTATTGATCTCTTCTCCCCATGATACCCCTAAAAATATCGCCTTCCTTTCAAGACAGAAATTTACCTTGCAATAATGGAAGGAGTTCTCAGATGAAAACCCTTTTAAAGGTGCATTCCTCGTAACGTAAGATCATTCACACTATCGATCTGAAATGGCAAAAAAGACCCCAAACTGAGTCTACTCCAATTAAAGTCCATGGCAAAACTCCCAGGCCCCAGGTTATCAAAGCTAGTTTGCCTGCAAAATTGGTGGGCAACCAATTGGTAATACAAGTTTTTTTAAACCTAAAGATCTGTGACACGGGTAGCGACGAGTCTGACTTGATCAAAGCAGACAAGATGAGGTGAAACTTGGGCCGATGGGAGAGCTGTAAAAACAAGCCTTTATGTAACCTGAACACCCAGATGCTGCTACATTATGGCTGGGCGGGAGAAATAGAAAGTGAAGTTATTTTTAGTGCATTGCATTAGCAGCAAAGAGCCTATTCATGGACCCCTATCATGCTAGGTGCTGTACAATCACAAGACTAAAAAGTTGGAATTGCCCCTCAGAGCTTGGCCATCTTTGTAAATTGATTAGAAGGTGGCTATAGAATCACAGAACACTAGAACTGGAAGGGACCTTGAGAGGTCATCAAATCCAGTCCCCTGCCCTCACAGCAGGACCAAGCTCTAAAGAAGGGTAAAACAGGAAGTCTGTTTTCATTGCCCTGATATAGAATAAACAAATATCACAGCTTATAGAAAGTATATTTGATCTTTAAAATGCATTCTAGTGTAACACTGTAAAGTGTTTTAAATAGGATTTAATTATTTAAATGTCATTTTAAAATATAGTAAATTTCTCTCTCATTCTTACCAAAAATTCTCTCAATTTTTCAGTCTGTGGGTTGACTGCATTCAAAATCCTAACTATAATTATTTAAAATAAGTCTGGAAACAATACATCCAGCTCAATTTGTTTATTATTAAATTGCACTTTTTAAAATTGATCATTTTAATAGATCAATGCAAAATTAAACACAGTAGTCCACAAATGACAAATGCAAGCTTAGGCAAGGAGCAATCTCACATCTGGAGGTCTTTACCTAGCAGATAGAAGTGTTACATGGACTACATCAGGATACTGCTCCTGTACATTCGTATAAATATCCAGAAAGGCATTTACGTGGTTCATGCTGTGCCTTACAGAGAGTGATCCTTTCTCATAAAAAATAGACACAACCTATAACATTTACATCAGGTTCTGCCTCCAACATACAAACATTTTAAGATGAACCCCAAACCTTGCTAGTTGCACTCAACGGGGCACCACATAGAATTGAATGTGTTCTGTGCTTTGCAGAATCAGGCCCATAATTAATGGGGGGTTTCTGTGAATCTGAAGGAAGCTTTTTCTTTAAAAAAAAAAAATCGTTCTTTGTCAAGTACTCGCAGCTGGTGTTTACATATCACAATACAAGAAAGGTGAAATGGGGAAGTCAGGCTTCATTGCCCTAATAGAGAATAATTAAACAGCACAGCTTGTGGAAAGTACATGTGATCTTTAAAATGCTTTCTCTTGTAACCCTCTGTCCTCTGCTACAGTAATCAACAGCACCGAAATCGTGGGTGCCCACAGCGCAGGGGATGCCAAGGTGCCAGGCTGCCTACTCCCAGTGCCCCCGGGGCCCAGAAGGCTGGTTTCTCTTAGGGACTGAAAGCCACACGGGCAGCCCGTTGGTCAATCCCAGTCCGATCCGCCTGTGAGGCCCTGGCAATGGCTGTCACGGCCATCCCTGCTCCTCCAGCAGCTGCTGCCTGTCTGTCTCTATAGCAACTGGGGCAAAGGCCCCATCCCCTGGGGCCTGGGCCTAGGTCTCAACCCCCACCCCTCTCTGCGGCGGGAGGCCGAGGCGCCCCGGCGTGGCGGTCAGTCGCCAGCGGCAGATGGCCGTGAGCCGGTCGCGTGGCGAGTGCCCGATGGCGTTTCCATTCCAAAAGGATAATTAAGACCCAATTCACTTCCCCTCTGGCCGCTCAACCCTGTTCAGAGATCCCCTCGCTGGCCTGTACAAGGCTGCTGTGCCCAGGAATAAAGTGACTGTCATTCACCACCACTCCCCCCCCCCCCCGCTGCCTCCCATCTGCAAGGACGGGGAGGGGCAGAGGAGAGCAAAGGCAGGGTCACAGAGCAGCTCCCCACCCGGTGAGCAAATGGGCAGCCAGAGAAAGCGGCCAGGTGGGGAAGACAATCTGGCAGGGGCTTAGCAGCGGGGGCTGCACCTCCTGTGACTGCAGGCGCCTGACGGCTCACGCTGTGTGCGTCGGGCTGAGACGAAGCCAAGATTTCCCGGCGCCTAGCCCAGGCGCCTCCAACCTTTTCAAGCACGAGATCGCTTTTCGAGTGTAAGTCAGTCTGGGATCTACCTCAAACCCAAATATCCCTGCCCCGCCCCTTCTCCGAGCCCCTGCCCCTGCCCCACCTCTTTGCTGAGGCCCTGCCCTGCTTACTCTGGGAAGACGGGGTACAGGGGAGGGGGACAGAGTGACATCAGCACCCCCCTGCCTCTGTCTCCCCGACTCTGCACAAGCAGGAGGCTCCCAGAGGGCAGCTCTGAGGCTCTGGGCATGAATAGCAGGGCAGGTGAGGAGGAACAGTTGAGGTGCTGGTACCTGATAGCTTCTCAGCCAAACCAGTCAGGATCACCTGTCAGAGGCTCCAAGATCGACCGGTAGACCCTGATCTACTGGTTGGTGACCACTGACCTAGACCGCAGGGAGAGCTGTGGAGCAGGCAATGGACTCGGTGCATGCCTCCGAAAATGGGGGAAATCTGGACAGTTAAAAACCGTGGTTCCGGGCAGCGTTCTTTCGTGGGAAGACACTAGACAGGGCCCCTAGAGAGCTGGGTTCCCTTCCCAGCTGTCACCACCCTGCTGTGTGTGACTCCAGGCAAGTCATTTAATCTCTCTGCATCTGCCTCCCCTCCCAACCGCCCTCTCTCTTGCCTATTTCAGCTCCAGGGAAGGGTCTCTCTTACACTGTGCATGCAAGCGCCTAGCACAGTGGCGCATTAATCCCAAATGAGGCCTCTCGGCCTCCTGTAAGACTAACAAATAAATAAATAAATAGCGCAATAAAGTAAAATAAAATAATAATAACAATAAACGTGTGAGGATTATTTTAGACCCAGCAGATCCTCCGAAACATTAAGAAATCCTTCTCACCCTTCAGATTCTGAAGTCAGGGCCTGGTGCCCTGCTGGCTCCATTGCCACGGCCACCAAACTTGGGCCCTGGAGGCTGAAAAGATGGAGTGAATTTCACAGCTCTGAGAATTCTCCTGGGATAGCAGCCCTGGGGACAGAGGCTAAGTGCACGGCAGCTGATTGTAGCTGCTATGACACTATATTGCAAAAAAACATGTACATCACTGGATGGGATCTATGTTGCCCACCTGTGTGTCATAGGACTTTTACTGCTTAGCACTTAGGGAGATTCTCCTTTAACAAGTGATAGAACCTTGTGCTTTTGGGGCTGGAAGAAGGATCTGAGTTCTAGTCCCTGGTGATGTCGTGATATTCCAAATGTCCAGGGTGAGAACTGGGACGCCCAAACAATAGATGACCATGAATTTGATACATATATTGATAAAACTAGATTTTCTCTTACCTTCACCTCTGTGTGTGACTTTCCAAAGCTCTGTGGTAAAAATCAGTACAAATCCCAGTTTACAGTCATCATTAGAGAGAGAGCAAGGAATTCTGTGCTAGGAAGTTCTGCAAGGGATTTTGCATTGCTTTTAATTGAGAGCCATCAGGCTATTTGTCCAAACTCAGGCCCCATTCATACAATTTGATCCATGCAAATACACGATCAGAGGTGCATGGAGCCTCTTTGAAGCTAGTTGGGATTTTCATGGGCATCTGCTCAGATCAGTTTGCAGGGTCAGGGCCTTCATCCCTTATTCTGAATCCAGACCTTGGAGAAAGTTTTGTCTTAAAAGACAAAGCACCTGCCCCCAAAGGGCAATGCAAGCGATGTTTGAACATATATTTATGTGCTCGAAAAACTAAGAAATCAACAGGGAACCTTCAGCCGAGTAAATAGTCATCTTTTTGTTTCTCCTTTATAAAGAATTGTGCTTTCAAAGAAACAAAGGATTCGGGGGGAGGGAAGGGGAGGAGCGCTCTGGCTGGCAGATACAAGTCGCTGTGTTTGAATTCTATGTAGCGTGATCTGACAGGCTCAAAGGGGTTTCCGAGGGTGGGGAAAGAGCGCGAGATAGCGGAGGTTGGGATATTAAGACCTTCAGCATCTAGTCTGTGCTGACGCTGTCAGATTTCAGCTGCAGCTGAAGTGACAGCGGCTGCTGCAAGAACCCTTTGAAGTTCGCATACATAGGTTGGGGGCTGAAATTGCTCTGTGAAGATAAGCCAGGGCTTAAAAAAACGTATTCCATTCATAGCAGAGTGATGCCTTCAATGAGACTGTGAGGGGAATCTAAATGGGCCACTTTTTTTAAAGCTGCTGGCTTAAATATTCAGGCAGATCAGAAATCGTTTTTAAATGGATCGTGTAACAGGGAGCTAATTCCAAACTGCATCTATTACCCGGGGGCGCACACAAACTCTTCCAGGTTGGGGCCAGTTTAGGCTGCAATAAGATCTGCTAGGACTGACCCTGGGAGGAGCCTCTGAACAACAGGGGTGTTCTTTGTGTGGCCTGTAGTGCACAGTGAATGTTTAAGGCAGGGGTGGGGAACCTAAGGCCGGGGGGCCGGATACGGCTCCCGGCTTGCCTGGATCCCGCCCCCAAGGCGCAGGGCTCCTCCATCAGCATTGGGGAGCCCATGCTGGTGCTCCAGGCCCTCCCCCCTGCCGCTGCCCCATTGTGGGGCTGGAGCACACAAAATCTACTAGCCTGCCCCCCCCAGGCTCTGGTGTGAAGGGGAATGGGGGGAGGGTCTTTCTGCTTCTCAGTTGGGGGCCACGTCCGTGAGGGGTTTTTTCTTCTCACTTGTGTGCGGCCCCTGACTGTTTTCTCTGTGGGTCAGCAGCCCCCGACCCAAGAAAGGTCCCCCCCCAGTTTAAGGGCTTGAGCCGACATCCGTGGCTGCCAATGGGCTTTGGTCAGGCCCTAAATAAACCAACACTCCAGAGAGTTTAAAAGTCTCTGTGATGGAGGGAGAACATGGCACAGCTCCAGGCCCACCCCAGCAGTGGCCAAGAGCTGCCGACTCCGGGGAGACGGGCACGAGGAATTCCTTTCTGATGGGGCAGGTGAGCGTGAGACAAACCCCATCACTGCCATGGGCATGAATTTTTCCCTCTGCTGGGCTCTTTCGGCAGGGTCAAAGCTGGAACGAGCGCTGGCACTTCTCTCTCCTTCCGACGAGCTGGCCGAACGAGGCTTTTCCCCTCCCAATCTTGCCTCCAAGGAGGGGGCAATGCACTAGGGCAGGGCAGGCTCAGACCGCGTTGCTGCTCCCTCCCTGTGAGGGGCCCCTTCTCTGGACCCCCCCGGGACTCGTCTCGCAGTCACATGACACGTCAGACTTTCCTGTTCTTCGGCGCTTTCAAGCGGCCTCTCTCCGAACACCTGGCTCAGGCGGCTCAGTCACCCGTGTTGCACAGATGGGAGACACGAGGCCCGGGGCAGTTCAGTAGCTTTCCCAAGGCCACGGGGCAGACGGGAGCAGAATCCAGGCTAGAACCCAAATCTCCTCGACAGCCAGGCCGTACCTCCCTCCCCCCAGTGGCTGGCAAACGCTGAAAAGCAGCTGCACGCACGTGGCTCATTGCACTGTCTGCAATCTTTTGATTTTTCAGAGCTGAAATGCGAATGGAAGCGTCTGTCTAACAGCGGACGGTGGCGGCTGAATTCAAATTCAAGGCGACCTTGGAGAGCAGACAAAGGGTTGGGAAGAAACTGGGGGTGTTAAACATTGGTTACTTGAATGATCGATTGACCCCACGAATTCTTACCGAGTCGACTATTCCATAGCTCTTGGGGCGGGGCCGGCAGCCAGTGCGCTCTGGCCCTATTTCCAGAGAGCCCCCTGCCGCTCCACGCTGCTGCCTCCGTCTCAGAGGCAGGAGGATTTCCTGCCCTGCTCTCTGCATCAGGGGGGTTCCATGCCTCTGCTCAGCACAGACCCAGCCAGCCTGGCCCTTCCCAGACACCTGTGTGCGTCCCCCACCATCCCGCAGCCATCAGCGGTCACACGTGGTCACTCTCAGAGTACTGGGCCCAGGAGCCCCCTTCTGCACCTGCTCCTCACAGCTCGGGGTGGATGCTCCTGCATTTCTCCATGGGCTTTACTGAGAGCTCTGCTGAAGCGTGGCTGGCAAGGCAAGGCGCCGAGGAGAGCAGCTGCTGCTGCAGCCCCAGGATGGGGAGTACAGAGCCAGCAAAGGCTGAGCATTACGGAGGCAGCAGGGCTTGTGGTCAGGGCGAGGGTGGGGCTGTAGTCACAGCTGGGTGATTCGAGAAACCTCCCAGGCCTGTGTCCGGCTCTAGACGTGTCCACGCCCATTCGGAGGCCTTAGTGACACCCCGACTAGGCCCGGCGCAGCCTCGGCGTAACCGGAGTAAGTGCCGAGCAGGGCAAACGGGGTTTACACAGAAGGAGCGAAGCAGAGCAGGTGCCAATCCTGCCGTGCCCTGGTCAGCAGTGCCGGGCTGGGACTGTTCTCGCTGTGCGGTTCCAGGGACCTGGCTGTTTCCCCCCGCGGGACTGCCCCTCTAAGGAGGAGGATCCAGCCAGGCCTGGGCAAAATCCAGCCCGAGGGGCCGGATCCAGCCCGGGGATGCAGCGGAGAGCATCAGGCAGACTCCCTGCTTGCCCCCCCTTACCGCTCAGAAAAGGCTGCCACAGCCATCTCTCTCTCTCTCTCTCTCGGGTGTAAGCCCAAAGGAGGCGCTGCTCCCACCTCCAGCACAATCCCATTGGCCGATTTCTGGCCAATAGGAGCTGTCTATTTGAGACACAAAGCACCCCTCCCCTCAGACTCTTATTCACCAATGCACATGGCCCCTGCAGACTGGGGGGCAGGCAAGCTGGCTGGCCGGGAAACCTGATGGGCTGCTGGCTGGGAGTCACCCAGGTAAATCTCCAGGCCAGAGCCTGCCTCTGGCACCCCAGTTCCTCCATCTCCCACCCCCTGCCCTGCTATTCCACATAAGCCAAATCCTCTGTCTCCTCCTGAACCCATCCCCCCTCCCAGACCCTGCACCCCAATCCCTTGCCAAAGGTCACAACCACCTCCTTCCCTCAAACTCCCTCCCAGATCCCACGCCCCCTCCTGCACCCCAATCCCTGACCCCACTCCCCCTCCTGCACCCCAATCCCTGACCCCCACACACCCCCTCCTGCACCCCAATCCCTGACCCCACTCCCCCTCCTGCACCCCAATCCCTGACCCCCTCGCCCTCTCCTGCACCCCAATCCCTGACCCCACGGCCCCTCCTGAACCCAACCTGCATCCCAGACCTCACCCTTCCTCCATTAATAGCATCGAGGAGCGCGGCCCTCGACCACCTTCCAAAATCTTGGAGTGGCCCCCGTCAATCATTGCCCACCCCGAGTTAGCAGCTTAGGTGTGATCCAGCCCAGCGTAAGGCAGCCGGGTTCCCAGACGGGCCTGCTTCAGTCAGTCCCTCGGGCCTGGCTAGGAACGAGGCAAGAAGAAGGATTCCGAGCAGCCTGCCCTGTAACCTTCCTGCATCCCCATCTCTCCCTGCCCGCCTCTTCTCAGCCAGGGGAATGGCTCTCCAGCACTGGAACCATCCCAGCCGGCTTCCTGGGGCCCACGTCACCCCCTTCCTTACCCCGTAGCTGCACACACGCCCTTACAGACAAAGGCCTCAATGCAAAATCCGCTCTTGCTCCCGCAACAGGCCGGGGCGGTTCACACCGCCTATTAGCTCATGCCTGTTACACGGGAACATGCCACTGAACACGCATGTGTTTGCCTGCTCATAGTGCAAACAAACCTGCCGAGGGTGCTAACTGCAGCAGAGCTGTCTCCCCTCCCTTCACCGCAGCAGGGATCCTTCTCCTCCTGGCCCCACGCCCCGCAAGAGGCAGAAAACGTCTGGGTTTTGTGCAGCATCTTCCACACAAACAGCCTCCCAGGGAACCGGAGCTCAACCCAACCCGGAACGAGCAGGGGGCTGGGAGAGGAGGTCGGAGGGGCAGGAAAAGGGCCAGACTGCAGGAAGAGGATGTTTTCAGGCCAGAGTCCAACGCAGAGGAAGGGATCTGGACAGGAGCAGTAGAAGAGAAGCCAGAACCCAGGAGAGAAGGACAGGACAGGTCTGCTCCCTAAAGAGAAGAAGAAAGGAGGAAATGCTAAGGGAGCAGGAGAGTTAGCTCCCTAGTGTGTGGATTGGAGCTGGAACCCGAACAGCCTGAGGAAACGATAGAGCTAGCTGGGCGCATGGGGTAACGTGGGTGTTTTCATCCAAACACTCGACAAAAGGTGGCAATGACAACCCCCATTTTACAGATGGGCAAACTGAGGCACAGAGGGGCCATAACTTGCCCATGGCCACCCAGAAGACCAGTGGCACAGTGAGGCAACAGGTGACACACTCCTTTTGGGTGTGCGTCTCTGCCTGAGCAAGGGGTCTAGAGCAACGGCCAGATTCTCCTCAGGCTGCTCCAGTTCAACACTCTGCTGTTCTGAGGCAGGAGCCATTCACACCCACCCTGCTGCGATTGTACGGGAGCAGGGCAGTGGTGTCTGGGGCCCATGGTGGCCCCAGCTGGCTTTCCTGGAGGGGGAAGGCCCCAGCTGAGGCTGCAGACGCAGGGAGCAGCGAGGGGGCGTGCGCCGTGCCCCTTCCTGCAGTCCTATGCCCCCCCTTCATGCTGCGTCCACCTCGGCCCACACAGCCAAGTCGGGCCCACGCGTTCCAAAGTCCCCTTCAGAGCGAAAGCTGCTCGCTCCCCCTCCCAGCCCAGGCCGCGGCTCCCAAGAGCCTTACACAAGAGTCCTGCCCAGTTCATTGCGCTTCTCAATGGCGCCTTGCGGGAGGGGATGGGAGGCGAACACTTCTCTGCGCTCCCTGTACGGGTCAGAGCAGATCCCGGCCCGTGCTAATGCCAGAGGGACTGGGACTCCATTTCGGCTCCCGTCGCTGTCAGAAGGAAACAAAGAGGCTTTTCCTCGTTACAGGCCTCTCCCATTAGCTCCCCAAAGCACTTCCTTTCAGGCTGGGGGGGGGGCTCCCTGACGAGCCCCGGCGTTTCCACCCGCCCCCGCCAGGGCCTGAGGCCCCTGCTCTCTGCAAGCCAGCTCTGGGGCTCTCCAGAGCGTTGCCCCTGGCCCAGCCCCCGGGGATCCGAGCCTCTGGCACATTGCAGGAACAGGCCAAGAAATCCATACGGCTGCTGGCGGGTTAAGAGGGTCGGCCAGTGGAGGCCAGACTGCCTTCGGCTAGATCCTCAGGGGTGCCGGGGGGTCTAAGGCCCATTAAGGTCAGCGGGAGGGGAGGACCTTCAGCACATCACAAGACAAAGCTATTAAGGTCTGGCTGAAAGGCCGTTCAAGTGAGCGGGAATCTTACGCCCTGCGTCTCCCTGCCACGCACACCCAAACGCCGATCCTGTCCAGGCCAAAGCTGGAGCAGCCCTGAGCCCCTCGGTCTCCGGCTGAACTCTAAGGAGTGGGAGAGGTTTCACACGGCTCACGGCGAACAGCCGCTCTCCCCACCCAGGCCGGCTGCTGCTGGCAGGCTGTAGTGTGGGTGCCCACAAACAGGCAGGGACGTGACCCGTACGTGGTTACATAAGCTCCTCGTTCATTCCGAGAAAGGGAGGGAGGAGGGAAAACGCCGCGGTACATTTTCATTGCACCTTTCGTCGTAATGGGTCCCAGAGCGCGTTGCCGGCTCTATCGGCACTGGATTCAGGCTGCCGACTGTCAAGCAGCAGCCGTCTCTGGGGGACAGTAGCATGAACAGAGGCTGTCCAAACAAACGACTTCTATCCCCCAAAGGAAACCGCGCTTCCAAATTGAGCACACAGGCAGCTGCCGGCAGCAGGAAAGAAGAAGGACTATTAATGTCACACAATCCCCAGGATGGGCCAGCTCTCCCAAACTGTAGTGGAGAAGCCAGGCCTGACGTTGTACACCACTCTACCCATCTCAAGGCAGAACTACATGGTGGTATCAATGGGGAGTTACGCTTCCTATAGCCCGACACTGTAAAACCTCTGCCAACGCCGCACACGGGGAGCGCACCGACGACCTACCCGACGCGAACTCCTGCCTCGCCAGGCCAGGCCCTCTGTGGGTGTAAATCCGCACAGCGCCACTGGCTTACTGCAGCTGTGCCGAGTCACACGAGACCAGGACCTGACCCTTTGGATATAAAAAAGACCCACTGCTTGTCTCTGCCCACTCACAATCTTTACAAATTCTTCCCGTTTCAGTCCCTCACGTCTCAGCACCCGTGCGGTTGATTGGATAGCTCCCCGCGAGGTGGGTCAGTTTCCCTTTCTGGTTCTAGCCAGTCGCCCTTTTAATGGAACGCCCTCCCCTTGCAGCCAGGTTTCTAAGGCAACAGGCAAATATTTCAATTGTAAAATAAATAACAGGGTTCCGAAGGAAGTTAAAACAATGGATCCTGTTTGGTTCTGTTCCTATTTACAAACTCACCTCCCCCCCCCCCCGCATCCCTCCTCTCGTTTCTGTACAAGTCCGACGTTTTGACCCTCCGGAGAGCGCGGGCTGCAGTTAGTCTGCCAGGGAAGCAGAGGTTTTATCTTCCCGTTTGGGGACACCAAGAGCCAAGTCCACCGGTGCCGGTGCCTGCACTCCAGCAAAGAGCTCTGTCCCCGCTCTGGAGCCTCCAGAATGCCACGATGCCCCCACGCTCCAGCCTGCTCTTGCCTCCAACAAGTCAGGGGCACCACTCGTATGGCGGCAGCAGGCAGAGGTCTGACTCAGACAGCAGACCTGGCCCGCTGGGCTTTGGGCTTGCAGGGACGAGGTGGGTTCCACCATCAAATCCAGAACACAACAGGTCTCCATCCTTTGACTCCTGTGACGTGTCCCCGAGGTTCCCAGCCCCTGCCACGTGGCTCAGACTGGTTAGCTCCTCACCATGCCGCGGTACAAAGCTTTCAGTGGGCCTCGGAGCTACTGCCTGCTTCCTAGCCGCTGCCATGTTCTCGCTCACCTTGCAGCGCCCCCCGCCACAGTCTAGGGCAGGGCTACTCAGCTTTGGAAGCCCCGGGGCCTCACTGATACAGCACATGCCAAAGGCTGCAACTTACGTGTGGTTGCATAGACATGCAAATATACGCAACTAGCTTCTTTCACACTGACAGGCACAAATACAAAGATTAAGGCAAGACGACACCACACGCACGCCCCATTTAAGTCAGTTCTGCTGATATTAATCAAATGCAATATTGACCCCATTTCCACCCATATGACAGCACTTAATGAGCATGACAGTCCAGGAATTTAACTACTCAAACACATAGCAACCAAAGGCCGCTATATTGACTACTTTTTTGTTTGGCTCCCACCCGCGGGCCATGTGTTGAGCCCCGCGTAAACCCAAACCGCACCGCAGACCGCAAACAAACGGGCGTGTTGAGTAGCCCTGATCTAGGGTTTTAATGGTAATCGCAGCCAACACACCAGGGCAGCTTAGACACAGCTCAGAGAAAGGGGCTGATAGAACAGGAGACAGGCCTATCGAGGAGGTACAAATGAGATAAAACCCCAGGAATCCTACCAGAGAGGAGCCACTCTCTGATCATCAATTCTCCTGCTTGGAGTGTTATTGGAACCTGGCTCTTCTATGGCATCTTTCATCCGCTGATCTCAAAGCATCTTACAATCAATTAATGTTGCTCCCATTTTATAGAAGGGGAAATTGAAGCACAGAGAAGTGAAGTGACGTGCCATAGGTTATTCAGCTAACCAGAAGCAGAGCCAGGAACAGACCTCAGTACCAGACCAGCACCCTATCCATTGGACAACACCGCCTCGTCTAGGATTAACAAAAAGAGAAACCTCAGATACGTATTATGAACGATATTTTCCATCTTTATTTAATGCATGTGGAAAAGAAGAAAACACGGTTCTTAATATTCGTACCATTTTGCAGGTGACACATTTTGATTCACATAATTACTGCAGCAGCATTTGATCCACCTGAGGTAATTCACAAGAGGGGTTTCTGAACGTTTCACCCAAGGGGCGTGATTTTCCCCTCACCTATCTGAAACGATTGCAATGCAGTTCAGCCACTCAAAGTGCATGGGGTGCTGGTAGGGCCAGAGAGGGTCTAGGCTGCAAGAGAGGTGGCGTGTGGAAGGCTTCTGGGGAGAAGTGCACGTTGAGAAGGGATCTGAAGGGCAGAGGGGGATCTGTCAAAAGGGCAGCTGCTAAGCCTCACCCCCCATCTGCTTCTGTCCAATCAGTTTTCTAGGTTCCAGAAGTGGTCCTAGAGCAGCCAGGTGCCCCGTCCGTTCTCCATGGCAAGTTCTAGGCCAGGCGGCCCGGGCTCTGGATTCCATGGCTAGCTCAGTCAGGGCCTCCGGTCTTCAGGTTCCAGCGTGAATTCTGGACCAGTGAGGGCTCCACGTCTCTGGATCCCACCATCAGCTGCATGATTCACACGTGCCTCCCGCAGAGTTATTCAAGGTGCTGATTTAAGGAGAAGCTACTTCCTGGCTGGTCCGGAGGGCGCCCTGCCAGCCACGTGGGCTGGGCCTGCAGACAGTGCCCCTAAAGGCTGGAGATGCAGAGAGGCGCCTCTGGAATCACCGCGTCACCGATGCCTTCCAGGAGGTTACTCCAGCGATCAAAGTCTTCCTCCAGCTCTGCGTGGGGAAGGGAGGACAGAGGGGTCTCCAGGCTTCCTGTGCAGCTGGCAGGCTCAGCCCCCCGGAGCTCTGAGCTGACAACGGCTGGAGCCGCTGCCTGCGTACCCCCCCAGCCCACACGGCTAAGCTGAAGACAGGCCTGGGCTTTGTCTGGTCAGAGGGAGCTGAGGGACTTGTACAAAGAACCCACGGTCCTAACACAGGGTGGGGCGGGGCTTGATGTTTAAGGAAGCCCTGCCCCCTCCCTGCATCCGTGTGGCTTGCCCGCCCAGCAGGAGTCTTGGCTGCTCAGAGGGAGTCTCTCCGTGGGCGACGTGGGTGGCATAGCCTAGGCAGTGGGCTTGGCAGCCACCCCTGTGAGACAGGGCAGCCACCCCTCCCCACTTACAGCTGGGGAACCCTAGGCATAAATGGCGGTGATGTGACCTGCCCCCATCCGCAAAGCGAGCAGCTGGCAGCCCCATGCCAACTCCATTAGACCCGGCGGTTCCCAGGCACCTTTGCAAAAACTCGCGGTTTTGCCTTTAACTCTGGCACCAAGCAGAGCGGAAGGCTCCTGCTGAACAAAGCCCAACAGGGGCTGTTACTCGCCCTCTAGGCCCGTCGCAGGCATGGCCGGTTCTCCCCAGAGCCCCGCACCCATCTGCATGGTCACCTCCCAAGCAGCAGCCCCCCTCTGCGAGCAGCCCCTGCTCCAAACCACCAGCCCCTCCCGCCAAGGAGGGTGGAGCCTCAGCTCCGACATGGGGGGGTCAGAACCACCCCAACAGAAAACATTTCCCCCCTCGCGCCATACCCAGATGTTTCTGCAGGAAGGCAAGTGCCGCCCTGCAGGTGACGTCCAAGCCCATGTACGGGTCCAGGGCGCCTCTGGTCTGGAACACTCGGTTCAGGAGATTCCCCGCCAGAAAGGTGAAGTCGGTCTGACTCTGATGCACCGAGCCCCTGGGCAAGGGAGAAGGAACGAGTCCTTTGGGCCGGGGTGAAGAGCCCTCCCCAACCACCGGGTCTCGCTGGCTCTACGGCCCTGGGCTGATTCTACGCTGGGTTTGGGACTCCCCCACTGGTGCCTCAGGAACCACAGTACGGCTAAGACAGCCTGGCAGAAAAACGCCAGTAGCCACGGAAGCTTCGCCATGCTGGTATCCTCCGGGCAGAGCTCCCAAGCCCCCTGAAATCCAGGCCCCCGGGCGTTCGCCCTTGGAATGGGCACAGGACTCGGGCCCCAGCGCAGACAAGGCCCAAGTAACACAACCCACTGCCCACCTGACTCTCACAGCGCTCGGCCGCGTTCTCCACTGGCCACAAACGCACACAGCTCGGTACGCACGCACGCACGGCCCGCCCGAGAGCCACAGGAGCAAGCAGGCCCCGGCGGAGGGGAGCTCGGCCAGGGGCAGGCACGAGGGTGGGGAGTACCGAGGGAATCTGAAGGAGGGTTTCTTGGTGTAGGAGAAAAGGGAGGCCAAGGGGCAGCAAAAGGCAGAGTCTGCAGGGGGAAGGGGGAACTCCGAGGGAAGACTGAGCACGGGAGACAGAGAAGGAAACAGGAGCAGGACTCTGGAGGCGTCCCAAGCGGAGGCAGGCAGAGGCTGCTGCCCCTTAGCACAGAGAGAGCAGCACTAGGGTAACAGTAACCCTGGGCGGTGTCCAAGCACGTCACAAGGGACAGTAAAGGTCCCGGCCCCTTTGAAAAATGGAGAAACTGGGGCACCCAGCAGGGAGGTGACCTGCCAGTGTCACCCGGCAGGTCAATAGCAGAGCCGGGCTGAGCTCCTGGATCCCAGGCCATGGCTCCGCCCGGCGCGGACTCACAGGATGGTGATGATCTTGGTGTGGTTGTTTCTGGAGCGGAGTCTCTTCATCTTGGCGATGCTCTCTGCCGTCTGAAAGGTCTCCGTGTTGATGAACAGCACCGGCTTGGTCACCTTGGAGTAGAGCGCGTTCTCCAGAGGGAACATCCAGGCGTCAAGAGCCACAGCGCACCTGCAGGACAGACAGGAGGCCGCTCGCTGCTTACCGGCCCGGCTCTAGAGACGCATCCCCAGCTGGGGCCGAGTCCCTGCCGCAGGCTGTGCCTGGTGGACACGATACTCACTTAAAACGGTCCTCTTTAGCAAGGGCTAGAATTGCTGTTGCTCCTCCAAAAGAGTGACCCATTACAGCAACTCTAGTCAAATCCACGCTCTCCTGCAAGGGGGAGGAAAACTGTGAAGCAGCCAACCCCCCAGCCCAAAGCGCCCGCAGGGGCAGTCGCTACCTCAGGAAAAGCCAACGTGCTACAGAGACTCTAAGCTGCATTCACAGATGTTCTAGGGCAGTGGTTCCCAACCGACAGCCTGCAGATGGGTGCCGGTCCGTGAACCGCTGGCTGCCAGGCTGCGGCGGCTGTGGCATCTGGGGGTGGGGCACACCGCCCAGCTCCTCCCCTTCTACGTAGCCGGAGTTGTGTACCTTAAGTCAGATTTCCAGGTCCAGCGTAGACCTGGCCTAGCGTTGTCTATGCTGGGGGTTAGGCTGGCATAGCTACACCTGTCGGGCTGTGCATTTTTTTTAAACACTATTGAGATCTGCAGCTACCTCGAGGTTCATTTCCCGCATAGACCAGCTTGTAGAATGAAAGGGCTCGTACGCAATCCTGCAACCAGGGGAAGTCCCCAAGCAGCAGATGCAAAGAGGCACCGGGCCAACCCCTGGAATGGGAGGGTGAAGGGAAGAGAAGTGCTTGTCTCTAGAGAACCCCTCTGGTCCGGCCAGGCACTTGTGGGGCCCTCTGCATAAAAGCAAACATGCTGCGGAGGAGCTGGAAGAGATGCAATTAAAGGGGACCGAAGTGCTGGGTGGAGGGGAGGCTGCCGCTATTACTGGTGGGAGATGCGATGAAAATAACTGGCTGGCTCTCAGTGCAGCCCTGGGGGGGCTCCCATGAATGCCCCTGCAATCTGCCCCGCAATGGTCTGTCTGGAAGAGCTGGCTGGAGATACCTTCAGTGCAGACAAATCAAACCCCCTGTGCAAGACATTGGTGACGGCCTTGCCGCTGGCGATGTCCTGCATGAGCCGGAGCCCTCGCACACACTCGTTGGCTCTTTGACGAACCTGTAACGAAAGTGCCCCCGGTTGAGTCTTTCCTGCAGAGCGGTCACCCGCACAGGGCGCCTGATACGGAGCAATCAGCTGCTCTCCTCAAACGTCCTTTGTCTAAGTTCAACACAGTGATCTGCACAGATTAGCGAGTCGAATAACTCCAAGTGACGTCAGTAAGTGTCATACCCCTGTAGGGACACACAGAAACATTCAGGGCAGGGTCTTGTGGGAGAAAAATCAAATAACTCCAATTGTGTCTAAGGGGGGACGGTGCAGGAAATCAAAACTCTCTAAAAGAAAACTGCTGAAAGGGTTAAAAGTTTTCCAGGCCTCTCTCCCTGTATCAGAGAGAAATCAAACTAACTTTAATCAAGACCCTTACAATGCCTCCTATCTCAAGTTCATGGATACTCCTAGTCTGTCACAATTTGTCATGTAAACCCTTATCTTTGTCAGTTTGCCTTGTAGACTCCTCCACTCAAGTTCTCATGTGGCTTTGTTCTGTAAAACTTACTTTTAGCACTCCTGGTGTGAACAGAAAGTCTCAGAGTGCTTCTGCTGAGACTTTGATATGTTAAAGGAAACAATCAACAACTGCTGTCTGAACATACTGTATAAAGAATCCCTGAAACTGTCTCTCAAGGCTGCTGCTGCTCACTCTGATAGCGGTCAGCCTGCATGCATAATAAAGTTTTCCTTCTAGGTTTCTCTCCTGCCTCACTGCTTTGACCTCCAGCCTTGGACCCTTCTGGGGGCTCTGTACCCCTGGGGAGCGAGATTTCCCCCACAGTCTCCTCTCACTTACGCCACTTTTACCTCTGTGGAACACCACTGACTGCAACAGGGTCACTCCTCGCAGCGGGTACGTCTACACTTGCTCCCTCGTTCAAACTAGGGATGCAAATGTAGCCGACCGAAATTGCTAATGAAGCAGGGATTTAAATATCCTGCACTTCATTAGCATAATCTCGCCCACATGCTATTCCATTCAACAGCTCATTCGAACCAGGAAGTGCGCTCTGGGACTTGTTAGTTGGAATCAAACCCCTTGGTTCGAACTAACGTTACTTCTCCCGGGGTTTGATTCGAACTAACGCGTCCCGGAGAGCACTTCCTGGCTCGAATCAGCTGTTGAGCGGAATAGCACGTGGCCAAGATTATGCTAATGAAGCACCGGATATTTAAATCCTGCGCTTCATTAGCAATTTCGGTCGGCTACATTTGCATCCCTAGTTTGAACTAGGGAGCAAGTGTAGACGTACCCTTACACTGCTTCACATGAGCATAAAACCAGGCCTCTGAGACTTGCCCAGGACCTCGAGAGGTCGAGGCCAGTCCCCTGCCCTCACGGCAGGACCAAGCACCATCTACACCATCCCTGAAAGGCGTCTTTCCAACCTGCTCTTCAATATCTCCAGTGATGGAGATTCCACAACCCCCCTAACCAATTTATTCCAGCATTTAACCATCCTGACAGGCAGGAAGTTTTTCCTAATGTCCAACCTCAACCTCCCTTGCTGAAGTTTAAGCCCGTTGCTTCTTGTCCTGTCATCAGAGACCAAGGAGAGCAATTTTTCTCCCTCCTCCTTGTAGCATCCTTTTACATACTTGAAAACCACCATCATGTCCCCTCTCAGTCTCCTCCTTTCCAAACTAAACAAGCCCAGTTCTTTCAGTCTTCCCTCATGTTCTCTAGACCTTTAATCATTCTTGTTGCTCTTCTCTGGACCCTCTCCAATTTCTCCACATCCTTCTTGAAATGTGTTGTCCGGAACTGGACACAATACTCCAGTTGAGGCCTAATCAGCGCAGAGTAGAGAGGAAGAATGACTCCTCCTGTCTTGCTCACAACACACCTGTTAATGCAGCCCAGAATCATGTTTGATTTTTTTAGAACAGCATCACGCTGTTGACTCATATTTACCTTGTGGTCCACTATGACTCCTAGATCCCTTTCTGCAGGACTCCTCCTAGACTGCCGCTTCCCATTCTGTATGTGTGGTACGGATTGTTCCTCCCTAAGTGGAGCACTTCGCATTTGTCCTTATTAAACTTTATCCTCAGACCATTTCTCCAGTTTATCCAGATCAGTTTGAATTATGACCTTATCCTCCAAAACAGTCGCAACTCCTCCCAGCTTGGTATCATCTGCACACTTAATAAGCGTACTTTCTATGCCAATATCTAAATTGTTGACGAAAGTATTGAGCAGAACCAGTCCCAAAACAGACCCCTGCAGAACCCAACTTATTATGCCCTTCCAGCATCACTGTGAACCATTAATAACTCAGCACCTTGAGTATTCTGGGATGCATTTCATCAAGCCCTGGTGACTTGCAGACATCTCACTTTTAGAAGTCATTTTTAACTTGTTCTTTTTTAATTGTATCTTCTAAAGCTACCCCCTTGCCACTAGCATTCACTATGTTAGGCATTCCTTCATCAGACGTCTTGGTGAAGACCAAAACAAAGAAGTCATTAAGCACCTCTGCCATTTCCAAGTTTCCTGTTATTGTTTCTCCCTCCTCACTGAGTAATGGGCCTAACTCTAACCTTGGTTTCCTCTTGCTTCTAATATATTTATAGAAAGTCTTCTTGTTACCCTTTATGTCTCTAGCAAGTTTGAGCTCGTTTTGTGCCTTTGTCTTTCTAATCTTGCCCCTGCATTCCCGTGTTATTTTCTTATATTCATCCTTTGGCAATTTGTTCTAGTTTCCACTTTTTATATGACTCCTTTTTGATTTTTGATCATGCAAGACCTTCTGGTTAAGCCAAGCTGGTCTTTTGCCAAACTTTCTATCTTTCCTACGCAGTGGAATAGCTTGCTTTTGGGCCCTTAATAAAGTCCCTTTGAAAAACTGCCAACTCTCTTCAGTTGTTTTTTCCCTTAGCCTTGCTTCCCATGGGACCTTACCTACCAGCTCTCTGAGTTCACTAAAATCTGCCTTCCTGAAATCCATTGTCTCTATTTTGCTGTTCTCCCTTCTACCATTCCTTAGAATCACGAACTCTATGATTTCATGATCACTTTCACTCAAGCTGCCTTCCATGTTCAAATTCTCAACCAGTTCCTCCCTATTTGTTAAAATCAAATCTAGAACAGCTTCCCCCCAGTAGCTTTTTCAACCTTCTGAAATAAAAAATTGTCTTCAATGCTGTCATGATCATGAGGGTTAGCCAGCAGCCTGGGGACTAAGGGGTTAACTATGTCCCTTACCTAAGCCAGGTAGAGTCAGCCAATAGGAATGCAGGTAGGAATTTCAAACTGGGACAAAGGAATTTTTGTGTTTCTCTCTCCTTTGTCCCTGGGCAGTTTCTCCCCAGCTACTGAGGGAGACTGTCTCCCTCCAAGAATAGACTCTTCACTATCTGTAAGTAGGGAAAGGTTTAGATAAATCTGTTAGGTTTTACTGTTTTATGGTTTGGGAAATGAGATGTGATGTCTGTGCATTTTTTAAAATGGGTTTTGCTCTCCTTTGTAATTAAGTCTTGGCCCACGGTGGGGTTTCTCCCATGAGTATATTCCTTTGTGACTTTTCCATCTAGTCATGATGCTTGCAACAGGAATATTGTAGTGATAATAAAAGTTCTTTCTCTTTTCCTTTATTAACCTGGTATTGGTTAATCTACCCGGGCGAGTAGATTGACTAATTTGTCGAGCCCTGCTCATCGTCATCATCATCATCAGCAACCATGGGTTCAGACCCGTTGGTGTCCAATGCCTCCCTCACTATTTCCTTCCAACAGTTTCTATAGACTAGCTCTGCACCAATCTACTATGTCATCTCCCCATTCTCTGGGGGGTCTGCCTCTCCTATTCGGACCATCCATTATGCCAAATACCAGGATCTTCACTTTTCACTCGTCGTTCATTCTGCAGATATGCCCAAATAGCTGTAGCTTCCGCTGTATAACCTTCTGCAGTAGGTTCTCTTTCAGCTGTATCTTCCTATATAATTCCTCATTGGCGACCTTCTGCATCCATCCTATTCTCAGGATTTTTCTATAACAACTCCTCTCGAATGCCAGCATCCTTCTCTTTGAATCTTTCATTATCACCCATGTCTCACATCCGTACAACATGCTGCTAAATATACACGTTTTCAAGACACTCAGCTTCGTTCCTAAGCTAATCGCTTTACTTGTAAACATTGTTAATTACCTGTTATTACAAGTAAACATCACAGATTCCTAAAACAGAAATGAGGTGGGGGACTCAGAGCAGCACTGGAAACCGCATTTAATCCAGTTTTTTAAAAGCAGGATGCATTTCAAGTTGCCATTGTCATTTTAAATGGCGCAGAAATCGATAGTTGGAGCCCCTACCAGGGAACTTTCCTACATGCTTGGGGTGAGCAGGCAATTGGAGTTGTTATGCCAGTCCAAAACAGCAACGGGAGAAATCTCATAAGAAGTTAAAGGCCAGAGTGCAGACAAGCGCCTGAAAGTTTGGAGGCCCATCTGACACTTAGCTCAGTCTCTCTTGGTTGCAGAACTAAGCCGGAAACAAAAACAGGTACCCAAGAGCATTCAGGTAATTTTCTATTTCCAGTGAAGCAGGAAAAACCAGGCGTGCTGCCCTTTGCCTTGGCCTGAACACAGACACAGAGGGTGCGTCTAAACCGCACCGTAGCTTAAGAGAGGATATGCAATTTGCGTAGCTCAAATCTTATTTCAATCTTATTTCAAAATAGCTTGGTGACAAATTTTGAAATAACCTGCTATTCCGAAACATCCCTTACTTCTCGTGGAATAAGGCTTACAGACGCTGGAATAGCGAACCCTGTGTATTTCGAAATAATGGGCTTGCTGTGATGACGCAGGATAGCTATTTTGGGATACTCTGGAATCCCGAAATAGCGCAGCAGTGGAAACGTAGCCAGAGAGGCCTGCAAAAGCGTGAAAGGCAACGTAGTAAACTGAATGGTTCAGCTGGGATCTGGTTTCCTGGGGTGCTGGGTTGAGAGGCTCACTGGCTCCCCTCCAAAGTGACGTGAGCACAGAAAATGTTCATAGAACACGGCCCCTCCCTGTGCTGAGCTGGTCTGCAGACTCCACTGCCGCCACTGCTCTGGCTTCACACTTCCAAGCTTTTCTTTGCAACTACGACTGCACTTTTGTAAAGGAAAAGAGATTCTAGTATCACGTGACCCTGGCATCATCATGTGACCCTCCACACATGCCCATTGTGCATATGCCTTAAACTCAATTCAGGTGCCATGGATTTTGCCCTGTCTGCCAGCCCCACCCGTCCTGGCCCTCCGCTCATACCTGTGGGTTTCGAACGTGAAATTCCTTCTGCCCTTCTTGGACCCTTCGAAACGGGATCCACTCCTCCTGCAGTGCAGCCTCCAGGGAATCGGACTCCCCAGCCTCTGCCTTGCAAAAGTACGTTGCACAGGCAGACTGGTCCCTGGGGGAGGAGCGGGGCAGCACAGTTAAGCCACTGAGCGGCAGCCGCTCACTGGACACACGAGGCATGCAAGGGAACCGGGGGGCTTTGTTAGCTGAACCAAACGCTAACTAGCCCCACTTCCGAGACCAGCCCAGAGACCGCTGCCGAGTACGAGGAGGACACGTCACATCCCGAGTCTGCTGAACCGCTCATCACCCAGGAAACCAAGTACGCGAGGGAAGGGGGCGGCTGAGCAGCGGGCAGTGGACTGCAGCAGGCTGTTCCGAAGGGGACGCCACTCACCTGTGCTCCAGCGCCATCACCAGCAAGCCCCGGGAGGCCATTTCCACGCACACAGCCGAGTACACGGTTCTGAAACACAGGGAGGCAAAGGGAAAGCAGAATGAGGCTCGATCCTGCGACTCGTGCAGAGCAACCCCCCTCCCCCCGCTAATGGCCGTTGAAGGCCAAGGCACTAAGCGCCTCTGGGCGCTGCTCCACAAGCCTCCCTGTTGGAGAGACAGGAGCTGAGCTGATGCTTGTTGGCTAACGTTACCTGTTAAACTCTGAAGCCGCCTCCCCGGGAGTGAGTCTGCCAGCCCCTGCCAGCCCGGCTCCCGGGGAGGTGGCTTCGCTGTGGGCCACGCAGTAGAAGGGTTATTTAAGCAGCAGAGCTCGCGGTGCGTGTAACTGTGGAGACTTTCAACGGTCACCGTTTTAAGCGACCTTTGACCTTGCAATCTGAGCCCAGCCCCGGAGCAGGGGAGTCCTGGGTTCTAACCCCAGCTCTGACACGGACTCCACCACTGGGACCTGCAGAGTCACTGCGCCCACTTTCTACAGCCCCCCCGTGACCGCCGCAGGCGCTCAGCACTTCTGGCAGGGGACGCACCGAAAGGCCAGGAGCTAGAAAATGGGGAGGATACCACCCGGCGCAGAGAGCACAGGCCACTGTCTGGACAGCCCGCTGAAGATGAAAAACGCCAAGTGTTACTATTACTAATCCTGCTAGACGTGGAGACGCTGCGTGCGCAGGGGCTGAGTGTTTGGGAAAGCTGCCTCGCCAAGAGATCTCTTAGACTGTCTCTTGACGGAAGTGGGGGGGGAGCCCCATTGCTTGAACCATTTAAAACTAGATTGGACAAAGTGGCAAGGAATCTGTAGGAGTGAACAAGCTTCCACTGCCCAGCAGGCTTGGGATGGTCCAATCCGTGTGTGCGTCCGCAGTAACCCGGAGTGACTGTACACGGCCCGAGCGAGGCACTAAGCCATTGCTACCGTGCTACACGTGGACTTACAGCGGGCGTCAGCGGCTCTGACAGCTGGGGTCCACAGGCTCTCATCCTACGAGAGCCGAGCTCTTGCGGCCAATGCCATTGCATCCCCCGCTCCTGGGCTTTTCTGGGCGGCGGGTGGGAGAGGAGGGTTGTAATGAGCCTGGGCGCTTTTCACCTCAAGGTCATCAGTCTAAGTCCAGGGAAGTGGGCCAAAGCGGACCTATCGCCTGCTGGCGTGAAAAACCGGTGTGGGCGTCTGGCCGGCTCCTCGCGGGAGCTGAGCACGCCGCAAAAGCCAGGATGACAATGGGCAACAACGGACCCCCACGGCTGGCTGTCCCAGGACCGAGACTCGGCACAGAACCGGCCATGGACACTGAGCTCTGGTCTCTTCCCTGGAGACGGTCCCTCTCAAACAGGCGAAGATGCAGATTCCACGGCTGATTGACACCAGCTGAGGATCGGGCCTACTGGCCGAGCCCCTGCTCTGTGCACGGAGAACTCCAGCTTCCAGGGCTGCAAGCCTGGCATCTTTCAAAGCCTTCCCGCCCTTTGCCGGAGCCTTGCTGGGGGTGGGATGGGATCTGGGCCAGCCTCAGCCTGGGAGCCAGCGGCTCTTTAGCCAGTGCCGGGGCAGAAATGGCCGACAAGCCCCACCCTCGGCCCTGTGGCTGGCCTGCGTGTCAAGCAGGCCCTCGTTGACCATCCTAGTGGTGCTGCAGGAGAGGCAGCCGGCGACGGTGAACGCGCCCGGGCACAGGGGGCGGACGTGAGGCCGAGGCTCTTACCGAAAGGCTCCCAGGCCATGGGAGAATATGATCAGCGGGTACCCGCTGCCACGTGACTTCAAAGGCCCGTTCCAGCTCACGGGCACCCTGTGGGACCCTGCCAGAAGAAGAGAGAGAGCCGAGCTGCCTTAGGGCGAAAGGTCTGAGTCCTGTGCTGTAGGGCCAGTGCGGCTGCAGGGGAGCCCCCGGGCTCTCCTTGGGTCTGGGGGTCTTCAGCATCCTGCCCCCCTCACCATGTAATCCTCTGTACCCCGGGTTCGACCGGGAGAGGAGGGAGCATCTTCCCAGGCCCTCCCAATTTCCTGGGCAGAGACAGCTTCTAAGCACTCTTCACCCAACGCACCCTGCCGCCCCGCTGAAATGCAGCCACCTCTGGAGCGCAGGACAGCAGCCAAGCACTGCGGAGCCCAGGCAAACATCCGCACCCCAGTGCCAGCCCTAACTCCTAGAACCCCCCAGCCCTCCACTACCCTCCAGCGCCAGCCACTGACCACGGAGTCCCCTGCACCTACCCACACCCAGTGCCAGCCCCCCACTGAGCCCCCCAGTGCCAGCCCCCAATGCAAACACTTGAGTGCCAGCCCCCCACCACCAGAGCCCCCAGTGCCAGCCCCGTTTCCAGAGCCCCCCAGCACCCTACCCTCCCAGTGCCAGCCCCCAATATTAGCCCCATCCGCAGAACTCCCCCAGTGCCAGCCCCCCACCTCTTACAGACCCCCACCCCAAGAGGCCCCCAGCACTACCTTTGACCCTGAAGCCCCCCCCCCCGCATCTAGCTCTGTGCTGCCAGTGCAGCGATCTGCTCTTCTGTGTCTGGGAGACCCCGCCCCTGCCCAGTGCTGGTTGGCTGAGAGGTGGGGCAGGACACGCCGCTCCCAACAGCTGTGGCGGGAGGGGAGGCGCTGGGTACCCCAGCCCCGGCTCCCAGAGCCTGGCAGTCGGGAAGCACTGCTCAGCTAGCACGGACGGGGGGCGCGAGGGGTGTGACGCACCCCCGCACAGTCCTCCATGGGGCTGATTCCGGCACATTGCCCCAGCCTCCTCCCCTGCGCTGGCTGACCAAGGGAAGGCTGGGGCTGATTCCCTCCTCCCCCAGGAGTGAGGTCAGGAGGCCGGGCTGGGCCTCGCTCCTGGGGGAAGAGGCCTTCCCCCGGCCGGCCGGAGCAGGCTTACTTGGGGACCGTGGGGGGCGTTCACACCCTTGCGGTCCACATTTACAAAGGAAGCCCCCTCACCCCCCAATTCCTGCGTACGGGCTGAGGGGACCGTTCTGGCAGCAGGTGGAGTCCGGGCAGCCCCGGGGGGGTGAGCTCTATCTGAGGCCATCAGCTCCCTCACCGAAGGTCACGCTGAGCAGCGGGGTGCACCACTTCCTGTTCAGGTTGATGTAGTCAGCCAGCCCCTGGCAGTACTCGTAGCGCGGGATCCAGAGAGGCTGCTCTGCCCCCTCCTGGGGAAGGCAGGGGTAAAACAACCGGAAGAAAAGCCCCTAAAGAAGAGAAGGGACGATTGCGGCAGGAATATCGCAGGCGAGACACATCCCATCTCACCTCGGGCCGAGCAGCCTCTGCTGTGTATCGGGGGGTCTGTCTGTCAGTACGATCAAGAACGCCTCCTAAAGGCCCCCCAAGTCCCCACACCGCTTCCTCTTATCCTCACGTAAAGCAAGGCCGGGTGCGGTTGTGCCAGGGAAACAGGAAGTGCCCGGAATGGGATTGCGTCGCATCAAACTAAACAGAAAACAGACAGAACCACCCGACAGGTGAAGGGGCTGGCTGGGGCGTGCCTCCTCCCTCCGCGACTGCTCCAGCCCTGAGCTGCCCCCTCCCAGGTGCCCTTCAGGGAGGGCGGGGGCTACAGCCCTTCCCCTGAACTCATACAGGGACATTGCTGGCTGCTCCCCTTTGGCAGGGAGCGAAGGGAAAGTGCCCAGTTTGCTGCATTCCTCACTCTGGCTGGGCAGTGCAGGGGGCAAATGAACCTGGACCTGCCCCAGCCGGGGGACACGCACCCATCCCCCGGCTGCAGCGGCAGGGGCTACGCTGCAATGCGGCCGTAGCACAGGAAGTCTTGGTGCCCCGGTGTGCTACTGTCACACAAGCAAACCCCTTCTGGGACGCCACAGGAAGCAAGCTCATTGCAGCCACTTAAACACAGCTCAGTGCAGCTGTCCCCCGGGTTCCCTGCACGTCCTGTCCTGTTCGTAGCATTGGGAATGGGCCCTGATCCCAGCTGTGGTGCAGCCCAAGGCAGCGACCAGGCAGGCTCCGGTTTGCAGGACCCGAGCTCGCCCCCCGCGTGCCCCGGGCTCAAGCCAGGGTTAGCTGGGCAAAACCTGGCTTTCCCTCTCGGGGCCTGGCCTTTGCACACATGCTGCTCTATCCATGGCTGGCCAATGGCTGCAGGAAGGGGGGAAAAGCCTCCGTGAAGCCGAGACCTCGGACCGCGAGCCCTGCGAGGCAGGGACACAGCTCGCTGCCCAGCCGCGAGGCGCCGCGCACAGTCGTGCTTAGTAAAGAAGAACTGGAGCCATGTGCAATGGCAGCCTAACGGGGCTCAAGAGGCAGTTTGATTGGGTGGGGGACGAGATGATGGGATTTGCCCCTCTGGCAGGAGAAAGACTCAGTGCCCCAGGAAGTCCTGGGTCCGGTCTTATAGTCCTTTGCCCAGTGGAAGGAGAAGGAAAGAATCCAGTGGAGTCAGCAGGAAACATGCAGCTGAAATTGCCTCGCTCACATGCCTCACCCCAGCCAGTCCTCACACTGACCTTGAGTCACGGAGCAGGCAACCGCAAGGGCCAGCTGCTGCATACGCAGGGCTTGGCGCAAGAACAGTTCCAGGAAAACAAACCATCCAACACAGGCGGCACCTCCCTAAACTGGGACTCCGCTGGCAACATCCATGGTTCAGCATGTTCCTGGACGAGAGCGCCCGGAGCAGGAGGGCCAGCAGCTGGGAGCCCGGAGCAGCTCGGCAAGTCTGCTAGCAGCAGGGCCGCAGCAGCCTGGGCAGCAGCGGTGTTGGGGCAGCCTGGGTGGCAGCCCAGCAGTGGAGCTAGGACCATGGCAGCCCAGGAGGGGAAGCCTGGCAGCAGGGCTGAGGCTGCACCAGCCCGACTGGGCAGTATGTCACCCAGCAGTGGAGCCAAGTTGGGGCCCAGGCTGAAGGAGCCGGCAGCAGGGAGGGGTAGAGGGCTGGTGTCAGGGGACCTCTCGTTCTCTGGCAAATTCCCTCATCAGGGACCAGTCAGGTCCCGAGTGTGCCGGACCAGCGAGGTCCAACCTGTAGCTTGAAACACCATTGCCCTCCTATCTGCTGATCCCGTGTCACGCTGGCACAGCTAGTGAGACGCAAACCCCGAACCGCAAACGGTGCTCAGAACTGTACCTTCCGGTTGTGGCCCACCATCACATCCGTGCAGCCCACCCGGTGAGGTCCTTTCCCATGGGGCAGCCCGAGGGACTGTGCTCCCCCCATGCCTTCCAGAGCAGCAGACAGCACCTAGAAAGCAAGAGGGGAGGTTGCAATGCTAGAGCTGTTACACCCAGCTGGTGAGACAGAACCAGTTAATCTCATTTCCTTCATCAGTTTCCTGTTGATCAAAGCCACTCACCACTGTCCAGCCTGCTGGACTCTGAGGGCTGCATATCACTGGCTGGCAATCTTAGCTCTTAGGCAACCAGAGCAGAAAAGTAAGCAAGATTTTATCCAAAAGGCCCTTGCTACAACCTAGTGTGACCGGAAGCTGGGCTTTTGACTCCCAGAATTGTTATGGGCAACAGAAAGTATTTGTTCCAGCAGGGTGCAAAGAAAGTCTGCACTCCGGTTTGCAGTCACTGACTCATTGTGGGATGTCAGCTCAATCATCTTTCTCCATGATTCACCTCCACAAAGTACTTTCAGATCCTCCAGTGAGAGAAAATGCAAGCGCAAAGTATTATTACTGAGCCCTAGTGCCAGAGAACTGAGAGATGGACGCGACTCCCATCCATCACTGCAGAGCAGCTGAAGAGCCAGTTCTGCTAGGCTCCTAAAGATGTACACGGACACTAAGCAGGATTCAGAAAGATGCCCAAGGCTCTAGTCCTCAAAAGTGTTTAGGAGCTTATTGGTTTCCATGGGAGTTAGGCTCCTTTCAGGGTCTGGACCTTGGTGCCTAACTCCCACCAAGAGGCACACCACTGTTCCCTAGAGTGCATGTTCTAGCCGCTGTCCAGTCTCTGAGCAAAGGGGCTTTCGCCACTTCGAGGCTGCTTAGAACGATGGCTAATGTTCCAGCAGGATTTGGCCTGCAACCAGGGCCAGGCAAAGCCCCGATCCCTCTCTCCTCACTCAGCCAAGCAGGGCTTGTGCACTCTGGTGGCTCGGCAGGGCAACAGCTTGTGTGAACCTGCTTTTTGGTGGAGTTTTAGCTGCATCCCAGCAGTTCCCAACCTTTCCCAGATGGGGACCCATTTTGACAATTCAAGAAGACTTGGTGACCCAGGGCAATTCAAAAGTGGGAGGGGGGTAGATGTGGGGGGGCAGAGACACCTAGGGAGACACTCGGTGACCCTTTTGAAATGTAATGGCGACCCAGCTGTGGAAACCCTGAAATTCTAGACACTGAACTCACAGAAACTTTACACCAACCAATGCCCTGCCCCGGCGGCTGTGTACTGCGGCAGGTGCCTCGCGCGCCGTTTAAACCCCAGTCTCACACTCAGGACAATGGTGACGAAGTCTGCAGGGGGGGGCCCAGGACGAGAACAGGAGGCAACGGGTGACAAACTGGCCTTGGGTTTGGGGTTTACATGGGATGACACCAGGGAGGCTGGCGAAGGAGGCGCGAGGCTCCCAGAACCAGGCTGGAGTGAGAACCCGCGGCTCTGACCCAGCCGCCCATGCCAGGCTCCTCGCTGCCGACACAAGGCAGGGGCACGATCCCAGCATGGCTGGGGGGAAACCGAGGCACCGTGCGGGGCAGGGACCTGCCCAGGTCTGCACAGCAGCTGGAAGCAGAGCCCCAGTGCAGCCAGGCCAGCCCCTCCCCCACCGGCTGCCCCCCCACCTGCCGCCTCCGGCCCGACCCCAACGCGGCTCCCTCCTCCTAGAGCCCCCCTCCCGCCCCTCTGGCGCCTGAGCCCAGCGGAGCCAGCAGGGGGCGCCCAAGGGGCGGGGGAAGAGCCCACCCAGAGCTCAGCGCGGCGACACCTACCTGGGGTCCCGCCAAGGCGAGAGCAGCCCGGTGCATCCTGGGACATGTAGTGTTCTGGCCACGCCCAGTGCGAGGCGTCCCCTGCGGGAGGGAGGGGACGCTCCCCGCGGCCTGCCCCGCCCCAGCACTACAACTCCCAGCGCTCCCCGCGGCCTGCCCCGCCCCAGCACTACAACTCCCAGCGCTCCCCGCGGCCTGCCCCCCCCAGCACTACAACTCCCAGCGCTCCCCGCGGCCTGCCCCCCCAGCACTACAACTCCCAGCGCTCCCCGCGGCCTGCCCCCCCCCCCCCCAGCACTACAACTCCCAGCGCTCCCCGCGGCCTGGCCTGTCTGCCTCCCCCCAACTCCAGGGAGTCTCCCTGTCTCTCCTGGGGGCGGGGGCAGGGAGTTCACGGGCTGGAGCAGGCTGGGCCCCAGGGCTCCTGGGTTCCCCTCCTGGCTCCCCCGGGGCGCTCAGACTGGCCCCTCCAGGAGCCGGGCTTGTCCCACGGGCCCCGAGCTGCGTCGCGCCTAGAACGACTCGATTCCAAAACCCGACATGCAAATGGCAGCGTCGCCCGACACGGGCCCTCGTGGCACCTTGTCTGCCCCCCAGCCCAGATGGGGGGCCGAAACCTGACAGTGACCTGCACGGGGCCGCCTGTGGCCTGGCCGCCCTGGGCAATTGCCCTGCTCACCCCCTTAGGGTTGCCGGATGGTTTAACCAAAAATACTGAACCTCCCTCCCCCAAAAAGGGGAAAAATCTGTTTGAAAAAAAAGAAAGGATCCCGAGAGTTATTAAGCAATAATAATAATGAAAAAACCAGCATGTCCCCTTTAAGAAATGCTTTTTGGTGTCTTTTGTCTTCCTGCTCCGGTCCAGTCAGCTCTCCTGCGGAACCCAGTAAGCACCCGGGATTTTCTCCTCCTGGCTGGGAAAAAATCAGAAAATACCAGACATACTGGTACTTTTTGAATTTTTTACCGGACAGGAGGTGAAAATACCAGACTGTCCGGGTCAATGCCAGACACCTGGCAACCCTACAGCTCCTCCAATGCTGGTCCTGCACTTGCAAGCCCCTAACCCAGCCCAATGACCTCCTTGGGGGCTGCAACCCCCATCCTGAGGAACACCACTCTAGCCGAGTGCCCGCGGAAGACCTCTGCATACAGCCCAGGGTACATGTTGTGCATCACAGCTCCACCCCACCTAGGAACACAGTTCTCAGCTCCAGGGAACGATTCCTCTCCCAGCCCTCAGAGCCCTCTATGGCACAGAGATTTATTGCTGCAGACCATATTTTCCTGCAATCTTAACATTGTCAGACGAGGTGTAGGGAGCCTTGCTCCAATCTAGGCTACCAAGCAAGCCAGAGTTGCCAACTACATATGTATTTCCCCTCTTTCTCTCCTGTTTACTACAATTCCCAGAGAGCTTTGCATGCCAAAGTCTGGATTAGTGAATATCAATAATTCAAAGATACGTATCTGCCTTTCACCTGTGGATCTTTGCACAGTTTGCAGGATTTCCATAGTGCGATAGAAAGAAGCACAATCACAATTCTAGCTGAGGTATGACTAAAGAGATCAAAGCCTAGCACCGTTAGCATCAGCCTCTAGCACGGTTCATTCTATGGCACAGTTGCAACAACAATTGCAGCGTGTGCATGTAGAGAAGGGAAAATCCCCCACCCACACGTCAGCCTCCTCCTCTTCCTGCTTCACGTTTCTAAATACAAAATTATATCTGTGGTCCCAAATACTGGGCTCCCTTTCTCAGCCCCTCAAATCTACCTGCTTTTGCTGCCTTCCTCCACAGTCTGGGGTTCTTAGCAAGTTCCTACAGCCTTAGCCAAACTGAGCTTGATTCTGTAGTTCTGCGGTAGGTGAGTTGAATAGGACCAGGTACCTTGTCTGGAAGGGCTCTCCCCATCGCCACAGATAGAGGGTGGGATGGAAAGGCCTGTAGTATGCCCAGATTTATTACTTTGTTGCCACCAAGACAGTGCACGGATGGAATTTTCCAGGCCCTTGGCTGTTTCTGGAGAGCCGGTGGCTGGCAGGAAAGGGTTACGGAGGTTGACTTTACTTCTCAGCATTTTTGTCTGTACTGAGAAGCTGTTCATTTGAGGGAACAGCGGAGAGGGGCTTAAGCCACAGAATTCCTCTTTGGCTCCAGATTTTGATGACGTTGGGCATTTTGGGAGAGATGATCTAATCCCTTCGTTGCCATCTGAATCCCTTTGAGCCCACATCCCTCTATTTTGAATGTGGCCAAACCCGGAGAGAGTGGAAGAAACAAATTCAGGAAAATGTTCCTTGAAACCAGCCCAGGTCTTCAGCTTCTCGCGGTAAGGAGCCGTGCAAAACCGCCGCAAACTTACTCTGCATCTGGGAGCCGTTTTCTCCTTTGGCAGCCTC
Source organism: Pelodiscus sinensis (assembly GCF_049634645.1). Taxonomy (NCBI): domain Eukaryota; kingdom Metazoa; phylum Chordata; order Testudines; family Trionychidae; genus Pelodiscus; species Pelodiscus sinensis. The sequence goes on from NC_134735.1 coordinate 1,597,245, forward strand.
GGAGGGATTCATTTGTTGCGTGTGCGCAGAAAGTGCTTCAGTCAGTTACCCACAGCACATAATAGCATCATCGTATGAAACTAGTGGAGTTAATTACGTTGTGGTCTTAATTAAAATCATGGACACTGGTGGCAGCTTGTGGTTCAGCTGAGCCTGAACTAGAGAGCTGGTCTGTCCAGCCAATTAATACATTTCTTTTTGCAGCCTGAATTGTGCTAAGATAAACGGCATGAATGCAGACCAAGGCAGAATTGTATAGTGTAGAGTGTAGGTTAGTTCTTAGTAATGACCTTCACTGGTCACCGTTATTCTGATTAGTTAGCACGTGGGTTACCTCTGGGCTCAGTCAAAGCTCATGCCCTGTTATGCTAGATTATCACCCCACAGACTTGAGCACAGTTACTCTGAAGAAGACATTTCAAACTTGTAACGGCTGCGTCTACACTGGCATGATTTTGTGCAAATACTTCTAACGGAAAAGTTTTTCCATTAAAAGTATTTGCACAAGAGAGCATCTATACTGGCATGTGTCTTTGTGCAAAAGACGTGCTTTTGCACAAAAGCATCCGTGCCAATGTAGATGCTCTCTTGCACAAGGGGGGAGGGATGGCTCAGTGGTTTGAGCATTGGCCTGCTAAACACAGCGTTATGAGCCCAATCCTTGGGGAGGGGATTTGGGGCAAAAATTTGTCAGGGATAGTAGTTGGTCCTGCTGTGAAGGCAGGGGACTGACTCAATGACCTTTGAAGGTCCCTTCCAGTTCTAGGAGATAGGCAATCTCTATTATTATTATTTTTTAAGAAAGCTCCTATGGACATTTTAGCCATCAGGCTTTCTAGCGCAAGAAATTAACATGGCTGTTTACACTGGCCCTCTTGTGCAAGAATACTTGCGCAACAGGGCTTATCCCTGAGCGGGAGTGTCAGAGTATTTGGGCAAGAACCACTGATTTTGTACATTACAAAGCCAGTGTTCTTGCGCAAATACTCGTGGCTAGTGTAGACAGGCAGCAAGATTTTGCACAAAATCATGCCAGTCTAGACGCACCTGTACAGTTTTAACTAGGGATGTAAAAGTTTTTGTAAAAACTAGGGGGCTGCGCCCACTGCTCACTGCACTCACCTACCCCCCTCCCTCTGGCCACTTTCACTTTGCTGAGAGAGCCCGTTGACGTGATGACAAATCCTGTCATTCTGACTCCCAGTAGGAATAGTCTGTCGTCTGGCAGGAAAAACGTGATATATGAGAGAGAAAGCGAGAGGGGCAGAAACACAGTAACTCACAACCATTAACACAATTCTAGCACACTTATTATTCCTAATATTTTTAAGGCCAGAAAGGACAGTTACGATCATCCTGTCTGCTCTGCATAAAACAGCCCATCAAATGTCACCCCTTAAGTCCTGCACCAGGCCCATATTTCACAGCTGAGTTAAGTCACGTTTTTTTAGAACGTCTCAGAGGGGTCGCCATGTTAGTTTGTAACTTTAAAAACAAGGAGCAGTCCTTCGAGACTGACCAAAATATATAGATAGGATCATGATCTTATACATAGTAGCATGAGCCCCCCTTCCCCGCCCCATGATGTGTACAAGTTATGGGGACCTGAGTCACAGAGCAAGGCTGTACAGCAAATCAGTGGTATAGCTTGCTGTTCTTCCTCTAGGCCTCACTTGCTCTAACTATTAGGTAACACTCCCTCCCAGAGGCAAGACTAGAACCCAGGAGTGCTGTTTCCCAGTCCCGGTACTAAACTCTAGAGCCCTCTGTCTGAGGTAGGAAGAGAATGTAGGATTCCGATCTCACCTCCCAGTGTTTCTCAACTTTTTTCTTATAAAGTACCCCTTTAAAAATACAAAATAAAAAAGTCCCCCCAGTACCTACAGTTTTCCGACATACAAATTTTTTTTCTACCATTGCAACACATTTGTTTAAACAACTTCATCGCTGACGGGCGGGCAATGAAATTTTTGGGTGTAAAAAGTACAAAAATAATAAAGTGCTGTAAAACTTAACACCAAAATTCAGTTTTCTCCAAAGTTCAGCTGTGTTGACGGACCCCCCCAGACGCCTCTGGACAGGGTACTGGTGCCGCTGGTTGAGAAACACTGCTCTAGAGGCCTCCAGGGCACAGGCTGGGGAAGGGTTACGAGAGGTTCCCGTCGGGAGCAGACAGGGCTGTTGCATGGGAACACGCACCGAAAGGGCAGCCTGAATGTTTACTAACGAGAGCTGCTCGCCTCTCGGGAGACCAGTGTACGAAGAGTAAACCGCAATGCCCTGGCCTTGGAAAACAGGCTGTTAATTACAGGCAGTCTCCCTTTGGGATGGTCGCACGAGGAGGCAGAGAATTGCCACCAGGCTGATAACTGTTACGGAGCCCCTCAGCCTGATTCACTGTTTAAGCTCCACTTGGTTTGGTCTCTTCCTGGGAAAACCGCGGGGTCTCTGATCCTGCAGGTTGGCAGGGGGCAGCAGCCGAGAGCATCGGGAATGCTTTGGGCTTAGATAGAGGGTCGCCTTTCACCTGATGAGCCTCTCAAAGCACTTTAGGTGCAGCGTTGGTCCTGTTTTACAGGTGGGGAAACTGAGGCATGGGACGATTTGGCCGAGGCCACACAGCGAATCAGTGGTGGAGCCAGGAATAGAACTTTACAGCCGGATTCTCAGCTGCCTTCTGCAGCGAGTTACGGGGCTGTACGCGAGCTTTGCTGTCCCCAGGCCCTGTCCTCAGCTGTGGAAGTGGCTCCGCTGGT